>NC_056725.1:1568105773-1568360773 GCF_019279795.1 Protopterus annectens
ACACAAACGCTACCATGTGCTTACTAAGGAGATATAGGGCACACACACAAATGTATGTTTAGTAAGGAGGTGTGGGGCACACACACACTACTCTATGGCTATGAAGGAAGTGTGGGGCACACTAACTACTGTATGCTTTCTAAGGTGGTGTGGGGCACACACACTAATATATGCTTATTAAGGAGGAGTGGGGCACACACACAATACTATATGTTAACTTAGGAGCTGAGGGGCAAACACACCTCTGTATGCTTACTCAGGAGGTGTGGGGAACACACATTAATATTTGCTTAATTAGGAGGTTTGAGGCACACACACAGTACTGTAAGCTTACTATGGAGGTGTGGGGCACATACAATACTGTAAGCTTACTTAGGATGTGCAGGGCAGACACACTATTTCATGCTAACTAAGGAGTGGGGCATACACACTACTGTATGCTTACTAAGGAGGGGGGCACACACACTACTCTAAGGTTATTAAGGAGGTGCGGGGCACACACACTACTGTATGCTTACTAAGGGTGAGTGGGACACACACACTATTGTAAGCTCACTAAGAAAATGTGAGACACACAAACTACTGTAAGCTTTCTAAGGAGGTGTGGGACACAAACAAACACGCACACACACACACACACACACACACACACACACACACACACAGCCTTATGCTTACTAAGGAGGCGTGGAAAACACACACTACCATATGCCTACTAAGGAGGTGTGGGGCGCACAGACAAATGTATGCTTACTAAGGAGGTGTGGGGCACACACACTAATATATGCTTAATAAGGAGGTGTGGGGCACATACACAATACTATATGCTTACTAAGGAGGTGTGGGGCAGCCACACTACTGTATTCTTACTTAGGAGGTGTGGGGCACACACACACTACTGTCTGGTTGCGAGGGAGGTGTGGGGCACACACATTACAGTATGCTTACTAATCTGGTGTGGGGCACACACACTAATATATGCTTAATATGGAGGTGTGGGGCACACACACAATACTGTATGTTAACTTAGGAGTTGTGGGGCAAACACACTACTGTATGCTTACTCAGGAGGTGTTGGGAACGCACACTAATATTTGCTTAATTAGGAGGTTTGTGGCACACGCACAGTACTGTAAGCTTACTAAGTAGGTGTAGGTCACATACACTACTGTAAGCTTACTAAGGAGGTGCAGGGCATACACACTACTTTATGCTAACTAAGGAGTGGGGCATACGCACTACTGTATGCTTACTAAAGAGGGTACACACACACTACTCTAAGCTTACTAAGGAGGTGCGGGGCACACACACTACTGTATGCTTACTAATATGTGGGGCACACACACTACTGTATGCTTACTAAGGGGTGTGGTGCACATACACTATTGTAAGCTCACGAAAAAGATGTGAGGCACACACACTATTGTAAGCTTTCTAAGGAGGTGCTGGGCACATGCAATATTGTATGCTAACTATGGAGGTGTGGGGCACATGCACCACCATATGCTTACTAAGAAGGTGTAAGAAATACACACTACTCTATGCTTAGTAAGGAGGTGTTGGGCACACACACTAACATATGCTTACTAAGGAGTTGTGGACCACACATACTACTGAATGCTTACTAAGGTGGTGTGGGGCACACACACTAATATATGCTTAATAAGGAGGTGTGGGGCACGCACACAGTACTATATGCTTACTAAGGAGGTGAGGGGCAGCCACACTACCGTATTCTTACTTAGGAGGTATGGGGCACACACACACAGTAATGTAAGCTTACTAAGAAGGTGTGGGGCACACACACTACTGTAAGCTTACTAAGGAGGTGCCTGGGCAGACACACTAGTTTATGCTTACTAAGGAGGTGGGGGGCACACATACTATTCTAAGCTTACTAAGGAGGTGCAGAGCACACACACTACTGTATACCTACTAAGGAGGTGTGTGGAGAATACAATACTGTAAGCTTACTAAGGAGGTGCGGGACATACACACTACTGTATGCTTCCTAAGAAAGTGTGAGGCACACACACTACTGCAAGCTTACTAAGGGGTTGTGGGGCACATACACTAATTTAAGCTTACAAAGCAAGTGTGGGGCAAACATACACACACACACACACACACACACACACACACACACACACACACACACACACTTCTGTATGCTTACTAAGGAGGTGTGGGGCACACAGACTAATGTATACTTACTAAGGAGGTATGGGGCACACACAATACTTTATGTTTATTAATGAGGTGTGGGACACACATACTACTGTAAGTTTACTAAGGAGGTGTGGGGCAAACACACACTACTTTATGCTTACTAAGAAGGTGTAAGGCCCACCCATTACTGTAAAATTACTAAGGAGGTGTGGGGCACACACATATACAGACACGCACACACACACACACACACACACACACACACACACACACACACACACACACACACACACACACATAGCACACTCTTGTATGCTTACTAAGGAAGTGTGGGGCAAAACATTTCTGTTTTCTACTAAGGAGGTGTGAGGCACAAACACTAATGTATGCTTTCTAAGGAGGTGTGGAGCACACACATTACTCTATGCTTACAAAGGAGGTGAGGGGCAAACACAATACTGTATGCTTACTAAAGAAGTGTGAGGCACTCACTCTACTATTAGCTTACTAAGGAGGTGTGGGGCACATACACAACTGTAAGCCTACGAAGGAAGTGAGGGGAACATACACTAAAGTATGCTAACTAAGTAGGTGTGGGGCACACACACTACTGTATGCTTACTAAGGAGGTGTGGGGCACACACACTACCATATACTACTAAGGATGTGTGGGGTGCACACACTACTGTAAGCTTACTAAGGAGGTGTGGGGCACACACACTACCCAAAGCTTACTAAGGAGTTGTGGGGCACACACATTACTGTCATATTACTAAGGATGTGTGGGGCACACACACTACTGTAAGCTTACTAAGGGGGTGTGGGGCACACACACTACTGTATGCTTACTAAGGAAATGTGGGACACACATAATACCATATGCTTAATAACTAGGTGTGAGGAACATGCACTATTGTATGCTTACTAAGGAGGTGTGGGGTACAGACACTACTGTATACTTATTAAGAAGGTGTTGGGAACATATACTACCATAAGCTTATTAAGGAGGTGTGGGGCATACATACTTCTTTATGCTTACTAAGGAGGTGTGGTGCAAACAGACTACTGTATGCTTACTAAGGATGTGGGTACACATACCACTGTATGTTTAATTAGGAAATGTGGGGCACATACACTACTGTAGGCTTACTAAGGAGGTGTGGGGAACACACACTAAGACATGCTTACTAAGAAGGTGCTGGGCAAACACACTATCCTATGGCAGCTAAGGAGGTGAGAAGCACACACAGTACTGTATGCTTGCTAAGCAGGTGTGGGGCACACATACTACTGTATGCCTACTAAGGAGGCGCAGAACACACACACTACCATATGCTTACTAAGAAGGTGTAGGAAATACAGACTACTGTATGCTTAGTAAGGAAGTGAGGGGTACACACACTAACGTATGCTTACTAAGGAGTTGCAGACTACACACACTACTGAATGCTTACAAAGGTGCACACACACAGTACTGTAAGCTTACTAAAAAGGTGTGGGGAACACGCATAGTACTGTAAGCTTACTAAGAAGGTGTGGGGCACATACACTACTGTAAGCTTACTAAGGATGTTCTTGGGCAGACACACTAGTTTATGCTTACTAATGAGTTGTGGGGCACACACACACTACTGTATGCTTACTAAGGAGGTGTGGGCACACACACTACTACATGCTTACTAAGAAGGTGTGCAGCACACACACAAATATATGCTTACTAAGGAGGTGTGGGGCACACACACGATAATGTATGTTAACTTAGGAGCTGTGGGGAAAACACAATACTGTATGCTTACTCAGGAGGTGTGGGGAACACACAGTAATATTTGCTTAGGAGGTTTGGGGCACACACACAGTACTGTAAGCTTACTAAGTAGGTGCAGGGCAGACACACTATGTTATGCTAACTAAGGAGTGGGGCATACACACTACTGTATGCTTACTAAAGAGGATTGCACTCACACTACTCTAAGCTTACTCACACTACTCTAAGCTTACTAAGGAGGTGTGGGGCACACACACTACTCTATGCTTACTAAGGTGTGGGGCACATGCATTACTGTAGTATTACTAAGGGGGTGTGGGGCACATACACTATTGTAAGCTCACTAAGAAGATGTGAGGCACACACACTACTGTAAACTTTCAAAGGAGGTGTGGGACACACACACACACACACACACACACACACACACACACACACACACACACACACACAAACACACAAACACTGCTATATGCTTACTAAGGAGGTGTGGGACACACACACTACCATATTCTTACTAAGGAGGTGTGGGGCACACACACAAACATATGCATACTAAGGAGGTGTGGGGCACACACACTACTGTATGGCTACAAGGGAGGTGTGGGGCACACATGCTACTGTATGCTTACTAAGGTGGTGTGGAGCACACACACTAATATATGCTTAATACGGAGGTGTGGGGCACACACACAATACTGTATTTTAACTTAAGAGCTGTGGGGCAAACACACTACTGTATGCTTACTCAGGAGGTGTGGGGAACACACACTATTATTTGCTAAATTAGCCAGTTTGGGGCACACACACAGTACTGTAAACTTACTAAGGAGGTGTGGGGCACATACACTACTGGAAGCTTACTAAGGAGGTGAAGGGCAGACACACTGCTTTATGCTAACTAAGGTGTGGGGCATAAACACTACTGTATGCTTACTAAAGAGTGGGCACACACACTACTCTAAGCTTACTAAGGAGGTGTGGGGCATACATACTACTGTATGATTACTAAGGTGTGGGGCACACACACTACTGTAAGCTTACAAAGGGGGTGTGGGGCACATACGTTATTGTAAGCTCACTAAGAAGATGTGTGGCACACACACTACTGTAAGCTTTCTAAGGAGGTGTGGGACACACACACACTCACACACACACACACACACACACACACACACACACACACACACGCACGCGTGCACGAGTGCTTACTAAGGAAGTGTGGGGCACACACACTTCTGTATGCTTACTAAGGAGGTGTTGTGTAAACAGACTACTGTATACTTACTAAGGAGGTGGAGCACACACACCACTGTAAGCATAATTAGGAAATGTGGGGCACATACACTATTGTAGGCTTATTAAGGAGGTGCTGGGCACACACACTATCATATGGTAACTAAGGAGGTGGAGGTGAGGGCCACACATACTACTGTATTCCTACTAAGGAGGTGTAGGAAATAAACACTACTGTATGCTTAATAAGGAGGTGTGGGGCACACACACTAACATATGCTTACTAAGAAGCTGTGGACCACACACACACTACTGAATGCTTACAAAGGTGGTGTGGGGCAGACACACTACTGTATGCTTATTAAGGAGGTGTGGGGCACACACACAGTACTGTAAGCTTACTTAAAAGGTGTTGGGAACACACACATTACTGTAAGTTTACTAAGAAGGTGTTGGGCGCATATACTACTGTAAGCTTACTAAGGAGGTTCCTGGGCAGACACACTAGTTTATGTTTACTAATAAGTTGTAGGGCACACACACTACTGTATGCTTACTAAGGAGGTGGGGGGCACACATACTATTCTAAGCTTACTAAGGAAGTGCAGAGTACACACACTACTGTACACCTACTAAGGAGATATGTGGAACATACACTACTGTAAGCTTACGAAGGAAGTGTGGGGTAAACACTCACACACACACACACACGCACACACACACACACACACACACACACACACACACACACACACACAAACTCATGCACACACACACACACACTACTGCATACTTACTAAGGAGGTGTGAGGCACACACACTACTGTACGTTTACTAAATTGGTGTGGGGCACACACACTGCTGCATGCTTACTAAGGAGGTGGGAGCACACACTACTCTAAGCTTACTAAGGAGGTGTGGGGAACACACACTACTTTAAGATTACTAAGGTAATGTGGGGCACATACAATCCTTTAAGCTTACAAAGGAATTGTGGGGCACACACACACTAGTATATGCTTACAAAGCAGGTGTGGGGCACACACACTATTGTATGCTTACTAAGTAGGTGTGGGGCACACCCACTACTATATGCTTAATATGGAGGTTTGCAGTACACACACTACTGTATGCTTATTAAAAAGGTGTGGGGCACACACACTACTATCAGTTTACTAAGGAGGTGTGGGGCAGAGACACTACTGCAAGTTTACGTAGGAAGTGAGGGACACCCACACTACTGAATGCTTAATAAGGAGGTGTAAGAAGGTGTGGGGCACACACACAACTTTAAGCTTACTAAGGAGGTATGGGGCACACACATTTCTCTAATCTTACTAAGGATGTGTGGGGCATACATACTACTCTAAGCCTACTATGAAAGTGCGGGGCACACAAACTTACTAAGAAGGCATGGGCTAGACACACTACCATATGTTTACTATGGAAATGTGAGCACACACACTACAGTATGCATACTAAGGAGGTGTGGGGCACACACCATACCATATGCTTACTAAGGAGGTGCTGGGCACATGCACTATTGTATGCTAACTAAGGAGGTGTGGGGCACACACATTACCATATGCTTACTAAGGAGGTGTGGGACACACACACTACTGTATTCTTACTAAGGATGTGTGAGGTAAACACACTAACATATGCTTACTAAGGAGGTGTGGGGCACACACACAACTGTATGCTTACTATTGAGGAGTGGGACACACACACATCTTTTTTTTCAGCTTTTCCCAGTTAGGGGTTGCCACAGAGGATCACCTGTCCACTCATGATTGGCAGTGGAGTTTTACGGTGTCGAGTTGCCAGCCCAGCGCCCAACCTTCCACAGAAGGCACACACACACACATGCACTCACACCTAGGGCCAATTTAGAGTGTCCAATCCACCTACAGCATGTCTTTGGGATGTAGGTGGAAACAGGAGAACCCAGCAGAAACCCACGGTACCACAGGGAGGACATGCAGACTCCGCACAGAAGGCACCCCAGCCGAGGATCAAGCCAGAGAACCTCTTGCTGTCAGGTGGAAATGCTAACCAGTGCACCACCGTGGCCGCCCAGTGGGGCACACGCACTACTGTATGCTTACTAAGTGGTGTGGTGCACACACACTAATATAGGCTTAATAAGGAAGTGTGGGGTGCACACACACAGTTCTGTATGCTTACGAAGGAGGTGTGGGGCACATACACTACTGTAAGCTTACTGAGGAGGTGCGGGGCACACACACTACTGCATGCATACTAAGGAGGTGTGGGACACATACACTACTGTCAGCTTACTAAGGAGGTGTGGGGCACACATTCTTCCTTATGCTTATTAAGGAGGTGTGGGGCACACACACTTCAGTATAGTTACTAGGAGGTGTGGGGTGCAAACACTACTGTATACTTACTAAGGAAGTGTTGGTCGCACACACTGTTAGATTACTAAGGATGTGTGGGGAGCACACACAGATGCAACCATATGCTTACTAAGTAGGTGTGGGGCACACACACTTCCATATGCTTACTAAGGAGGCATAGGGCATACATACTAACTTATGCTTGCTAAGCAGGTGTGGGGCACAAACACTACCATATGGTTACTAAAGAGGTGTGGGGCACTCACACTGCAGTATGCTTACTAAGGGGGTGTGGGGCACACACACTACTGTATACTTTCTAAGGAGGTGTGGGGCACAGACACTAACATAAGCTTACTAAGGAAGTATTGAGCACATACACTATGGTATGCTAACTAAGGAGGTGTGGGCACACGCACTACTGTATGCTTGCCAAGGAGATGTGGGGCACACACACTACTGTATGCTTGCTAAGGTGGTGTGGGGCACACACACTAATATATGCTTAAAAAGAGGTGTGGGGTACACCCACACAGTACTGCAACCTTACTAAGGAGGTGTGGGGCACATACACTACTGAAAGCTACCTAAGAAAGTGAGGGGCACATATTCTTCCTTATGCTTTCTATGGAGGTGTGGGGCACTCACATTACCATATGGTTACTAAGAAGGTGTGGGGCACACACTACCATATGCTTAGTAATAAGGTGTTGGGCACATCCACACTAATGTATGCTTACTAAGGAGGTGTGGACCACACACCTTACTGTATGCTTACTAAGGAGGTGTGAGACACATACACTACTGAATGCTAACTTAGGTGGTGTGGGGCTCACACACTAATATATGGTTAATAAGGAGGAGTGGGCACACACTCAGTACTATATGCTTACTAAGAAGGTGTGGGGGAAACACACTATTATATGCTTACTAAGCAGGTGTGGGGAAAACACACTAATATATTTTTAATAATGAGGTGTGGGGCACACACACACTGTACTGTAAACTTACTAAGGAGGTGTGGGACACATACACTACTGTAAGCTTACTAAGGAGGTGCGTGGGAAGACACACTAGTTTATGCTCACTAAGGAGTTGTAGGGCATGCACTACTGTATGCTTACTAAGGAGGTGGGGAGCAAACACACTATTCTAAGCTTACTAAGGAGGTGCAGGGTACACACACTATTGTATACCTACTAAGGAGGTGTGTGGCACATACACTACTCTAAGCTAACTAAGGAGGTGTGGGGTAGAGAAACTACTTTAAGCTTACTAAGGAGTTGTTGGGCACACACATTACTGTAAGTTTACTAAGAATTTGTTGGGCATACACACTACTGTAAGCTTACTAAGGAAGTGTGGGGCACACACACTACTGTATGCGTACTAAGGAGGCATGGGGCAGACACTCTACCATATGCTTACTAAGGATGTGTGGGGCACAGTCACTACAGTACACTTACTAAGGAGGTGCAAGGCACACACACTACCATATGCTTACTAAGGATGTGCTGGGCACATACACTATCTTATGCTAAATAAGGAGGTGTGGGGCACACAAACTACCGTATGCTTACTAAGGAGGTGTTGGACACACACACTACCGTATGCTTACTAAGGAAGTGTGGGACAAACACTTTAACATATGCTTGCTAAGGAGGTCTAGGGCACATACACTACTGTATGCTTACTATTGAGGTGTAGAGCACACACACTACTATATGCCTAATAAGGTGGTGTGGTGCACACATACTAATATATGCTTAATAAGGAGGTGTGGGGCACACACACAATACCCTATGCTTACTATGGAGGTGTGGGCCACGTACACTACTATGTGCTTACTAAGGAGGTGTGGGGCATACACACTAATATATATTTAATAAGGAGGTGCAGGGCACACACACACAGTTCTGTAAGCTTACTAAGTAGGAGTGGGGCACGCACACTTCCATATGCTTACTAAGGAGGCATGGGGCATACATACTAACTTATGCTTGCTAAGCAGGTGTGGGGCACAAACACTACCATATGGTTACTAAAGAGTTGTGGGGCACACACACTGCATTATGCTTACTAAGGGGGTGTGGGGCACACACACTACTGTATACTTTCTAAGGAGGTGTGGGGCACAGACACTAACATAAGCTTACTAAGGAAGTATTGAGCACATACACTATGGTATGCTAACTAAGGAGGTGTGGGCACATGCACTACTGTATGCTTGCCAAGGAGATGTGGGGCACACACACTATTGTATGCTTGCTAAGGTGGTGTGGGGCACACACACTAATATATGCTTAATAAGGAGGTGTGGGGCACACACACAATACTGTTGTCTTACTAAGCAGGTGTGGGGCAGATACACTACTGTATGCTTACTAAAGAGTTGTGGGGCACACACACTAATATATGCTTAAAAAGAGGTGTGGGGTACACCCACACAGTACTGCATCCTTACTAAGGAGGTGTGGGGAACATACACTACTGTATGCTACCTAAGAAAGTGAGGGGCACATATTCTTCCTTATGCTTACTATGGAAGTGTGGGGCACTCACATTACCATATGGTTACTAAGAAGGTGTGGGGCACACACTACCGTATGCTTAGTAATAAGGTGTTGGGCACATCCACACTAACGTATGCTTACTAAGGAGGTGTGGACCACACACCTTACTGTATGCTTACTAAGGAGGTGTGAGACACATACACTACTGAATGCTAACTTAGGTGGTGTGGGGCTCACACACTAATATATGGTTAATAAGGAGGAGTGGGCACAAACACAGTACTATATGCTTACTAAGAAGGTGTGGGGGAAACACACTACTGTATGCTTACTAAGGAGGTGTGGGGAAAACACACTAATATATTCTTAATAATGAGGTGTAGGGCACACACACTGTACTGTAAGCTTACTAAGGAGGTGTGGGACACATACACTACTGTAAGCTTACTAAGGAGGTGCATGGGAAGACACACTAGTTTATGCTTACTAAGGAGTTGTAGGGCACACACTACTGTATGCTTACTAAGGAGGTGGAGAGCAAACACACTATTCTAAGCTTACTAAGGAGGTGCAGGGTACACACACTATTGTATACCTACTAAGGAGGTGTGTGGCACATACACTACTCTAAGCTAACTAAGGAGGTGTGGGGTAGAGAAACTACTTTAAGCTTACTAAAGAGTTGTTGGGCACACACATTACTGTAAGTTTACTAAGAATTTGTTGGGCATACACACTACTGTAAGCTTACTAAGGAAGTGTGGGGCACACACACTACTGTATGCTTACTAAGGAGGCATGGGGCAGACACTCTACCATATGCTTACAAAGGATGTGTGGGGCACAGTCACTACAGTACACTTACTAAGGAGGTGCGAGGCACACACACTACCATATGCTTACTAAGGATGTGCTGGGCACATACACTATCTTATGCTAAATAAGGAGGTGTGGGGCACACAAACTACCATATGCTTACTAAGGAGGTGTTGGACACACACACTACCATATGCTTACTAAGGATGTGTGGGGCAAACACTTTAAAATATGCTTGCTAAGGAAGTCTAGGGCACATACACTACTGTATGCTTACTATTGAGGTGTAGAGCACACACACTACTATATGCCTAATAAGGTGGTGTGGTGCACACATACTAATATATGCTTAATAAGGAGGTGTGGGGCACACACACAATACCCTATGCTTACTATGGAGGTGTGGGCCATGTACACTACTATGTGCTTACTAAGGAGGTGTGGGGCATACACACTAATATATATTTAATAAGGAGGTGCAGGGCACACACACACAGTTCTGTAAGCTTATTAAGGAGGTGTGGGGCACATACACTACTATAAGCTTACTAAGGAGGTGTGGGTCACACATTCTTCCTTATGCTTATTAAGGAGGTGTGGGGCACACACACTGCAGTATGGTTATTAAGGAGGTCTGGGAGGAAACACTGCTGTATGCTTACGTGTTGGTAGCGCACACTTCTGATAGCTTACTAAGGATGTGTGGGGAGCAGACACAGATACTACCATATGATTACTAAGTAGGTGCAGGGCACGCACACTTCCATATGTTTTCTAAGGAGGCATGGGGAACACATTCTACCTTATGCTTGCTATGGAGGTGTGGGGCACAAACACTACCATACAGTAAGCTTACTAAGGGGGTGTGGGGCACACAAACTACTGCATGCTTTCTAAGGAGGTGCATGGCACACACACACTACCATATGCTTACTAAGGAGGTGTGGTGCACACACACTAATGTTTGCTTATTAAGGAGGAGTAGGACACACACAACTGTATGCTTACTAAAGAGGTGTTGGACACACACACTACCATATGCCTACTAAGGAGGTGTAGGGCACACACACTACTGCATGCTTATTAAGGAGGCATGGGACACATACACTACTGTTAGCTTAATAAGGAGGTGTGGGGAGCACACATAGATACTACCATATGCTTATTAATTATGTGCAGGACACACACACTTCCATATGCTTACTAAAGTGGCATGTGGCACACTTTCTACCTTATGTTTACTAAGGAGGTGTGGGGCACAAACACTACCATATGGTTACTAAGGAGGTGTGGGGCACACACTACAGTAAGCTTACTATGGAAGTATGGGGCACACTCACACTTTTGTATGCTTACTAAGGAGGTGTGGTGCACACAGACTACCACAGGCTTACTAAGAAGGTGTGGGGCACACACACTACTGTAAGCTTACTAAGGAGGTGCGGGGCACAAACACTACCATATGCTTACTAAGGAGGTGCTGGGCACACTCACTATTGTAAGCTAACTAAGGAGGTGGGGGCACACATAATGCCATATGCTTACTAAGGACATGTAGGACATACACACTACCATATGCTTAGTAATGAGTTGTTGGGCACACACACACCATATGCTTACTAAGGAGGTATGGGCCACACACACACACACACACACACACACACACACACACACACACACACACACACACACACACACACACACACACACACTACTGTATGCTTACTAAGAAGGTGTGGGGAACACACACTACTGAATGTTAACTAAGGTGCTGTGGGGCTCACACACTAATATATGCTTAATAAAGAGGTGTGGGGCACACACACAATACTATATGCTTACTAAGATGGTGTGGGGTGCACACACAACTGTATACCTACTAAGGAGGTGTTGGCAACACATACTACTGTAAGCATACTAAGGAGGTATGTGGGACACATTTTTCCTTATGCTTACTAAGGAAGTGTGGGGAACACACACTACAGTATTGTTACTAAGGAGGTCTGGGGCGCACACACTATTGTAAGTTTACTATGGAATTATGGTACACACACACACACACACACACACTACTATTGGCTTAATAAGGAGGTGTGGGTCATACAGATACTGTATGTGTAATAAGGAGGTATGGGGCACACACACTACTATATGCTTACTAAGGAAGTGTGAGGCACACACACTACTGTATGCTTCTTAAGGAGTTACGGGGCACACACACTACCACATGCTTACTAAGGAGGTACTGGGCACATACACTATCATATGCTAACTAAGGAGGTTTGCGAAACACACACACTACCATATGCGAACTAAGGAGGTGTGGGATACACACGCTGCCATATGCTTACTAAGGAGTTGTGATGCACACACACTAAAGTATGCTTAGTAAGGAGGTGTGGGACACACACACACACTTCTGCATGCTTACTAAGGAGGGCGGGGCACGCAAACTACTGTATGCTTACTAAGGTGGTGTGGGGCACACCCACAAATATATGCTTAATAAGGAGGTGTGTGGCACACACACAATACTGTATGCTGACTAAGGAGGTGTGGGGCACATACACTTCTATATGCTTACTAAGAATGTGTAGGGAGCACACCACAGATAATACCATATGCTTACTAACTATCTGCAAGGTACACACACTTCCATATGCTTACTAAGGAGGCATGGGGCACACACACACACTTCTGAATGCTTACTAAGGAGGTGTTGTGCACACAGACTACCGAAGGCTTACTAAGGAGGTGTGGGTCACAAACACTACTGTATGGTTACTAAGGAGACATGGGGCACAAACACTACAGTAAGCTTACTACGGAGGTATGGGGCACATACACACACTTCTTGCTTACTAAGTATGTGTTGTGCAGACAGACTAACGAAGGCTTACTAAGGAGGTGTGGGGCACACACTACCGTATGTTTAATAAGGAAATGTGGGGATACACACTACTGTATGCTTACTAAGGTGGTGTGAGACACACATACTACTGTATGCTGACTAAGGAGGTGCGGGGCACACAAATCTACCATATTCTTACTAAGGAGGTGCTGGGCACATGCAATACTGTATGCTAACTATGGAGGAGTGAGGCACATGCACCACCATATGCTTACTAAGAAGGTGTAAGAAATACACACTACTCTGTGCTTAGTAAAGAGGTGTGGGGCACACACACTATCATATGCTTACTAAGGAGTTGTGGACCACACCAACTACTAAATGCTTACTAAGGTGGTGTGGGGCACACACACTAATATATGCTTAATAAGGAGGTATGGGGCACGCACACAATACTATATGCTTACTAAGGAGGTGAGGGGCAGACACACTACCGTATTCTTACTTAGGAGGTGTGGGGCACACACACAGTACTGTAAGCTTACTAAGAAGGTGTGGAGAACACACACAGTACTCTAAGCTTACTAAGAAGGTGTGGGGCACACACACTACTGTAAGCTTACTAAGGAGGTGCCTGGGCAGACACACTAGTTTATGCTTACTGAGGAGGTGGGGGGCACACATACTCTTCTAAGCTTACTAAGGAGGTGCGGAGCACACACACTACTGTATACCTACTAAGGAGGTGTGTGGAGCATACACTACTGTAAGCTTACTAAGGAGGTGCGGGACATACACACTACTGTATGCTTCCTAAGAAAGTGTGGGGCACACACACTACTGTAAGCTTACTAAGGGGTTGTGGGGCACATACACTAATTTAAGCTTACGAAGGAAGTGTGGGGCAAACACACATACACACACACACACACACACACACACACACACACACACTACTGCATGCTTACTAAGGAGGTGTGGGTCACATATTCTTCCTTATGATTATTAAGGAGGTGTGGGGGACACACACTGCAGTATGGTTACTAAGGAGGTCTGGGGTGCAAACACTACTGTATGCTTACTAATGAAGTGTTGGTAGTGCACACTTCTGTTAACTTACTAAGGATGTGTGGGGAGCACACGCAGATACTACCATATGATTACTAAGTAGGTGCAAGTTACACACACTTCCATATGCTTTCTAAGGAGGCATGGGGCACACATTCTACCTTATGCTTGCTATGGAGGTGTGGGGCACAAACACTGCCATATGGTTACTAAAGAGGTGTGGGGCAAACTCACTTCAGTAAGCTAACTAAGGAGGTGTGGGGCACACAAACTACTGTATGCTTTCTATGGAGGTGCATGGCACACATGCTACCAAATGCTTACTAAGGAGTTATGGTGCACACACTAAAGTGTGCTTACCAAGGAGGAGTAGGACACACACTACTGTATGCTTACTAAGGAGGTGTAGGGCACACACACTACTGTATGCTTATTAAGGAGGCGTGGGGCACACACACTACGGTTAGCTTAATAAGGAGGTGTGGGGAGCACACATAGATACTACCATATGCTTACTAATTATATGCAGGGCAAACACACTTCCATATGCTTACTAAAGTGGCATGTGGCACACTTTCTACCTTATGTTTACTAAGGAGGTGTGGGGCACAAACACTACCATATGGTTACCAAGAAGGTGTTGGGCACACACTACAGTAAGTTTACTATGGAAGTATAGGGCACACACACACTTTTGTATGCTTACTAAGGAGGTGTGGTGCACACAGACTACCGCAGCCTTACTAAGGAGGTGTGGGGCACACACACTGCTGTATGCTTACTAAGGAGGTGCGGGGCACAAACACTACCATTTGCTTACTAAGGAGGTGCTGGGCACACACACTATTGTATGCTAACTAAGGAGGTGGGGCACACATAATGCCATTTGCTTACTAAGGAGATGTAGGACATACAAACTACCATATGCTTAGTAATGAGTTGTTGGGCACACACACTAACATATGCTTACTAAGGAGGTATGGGCCACACACACACACTGCTGTATGATTACTAAGAAGGTGTGGGGCACACACACTACTGAATGTTAACTAAGGTGCTGTGGGGCTCACACACTAATATATGCTTAATAAGGAGGTGTGGGGCACACACACAATACTATATGCTTACTAAGAAGGTGTGGGGTGCACACACTACTGTATACTTACTATGGAGGTGTTGGTAGCACATACTACTGTAAGTGTACTAAGGAGGTATGTGGGACACATTCTTCCTTATGCTTACTAAGGAAGCGTGGAGAACACACACTACAGTATTTTTACTAAGGAGGTCTGGGGTGCACACACTATTGTAAGTTTACTATGGAAGTATGGTATACACACACACACACACACACACTACTATCAGCTTACAAAGGAGGTGTGGGGCATACAGATTACTGTATGTGTACTAAGGAGGTGTGTGGCACACACACTACTATATGCTTACTAAGGAAGTGTGGGGCACACACACTACTGTATGCTTTCTAAGGAGTTACGGGGCACACACACTACCACATACTTACTAAGGGGGTACTGGGCGCATACACTATCATATGTGAACTAAGAAGGTGTGGGACACACACACACTACCATATGCTTACTAAGGAGGTGTGGTGCACACACACTAAAGTATGCTTAGTAAGGAGGTGTGGGATACACAAACTACTATATGCTTACTAAGGAGGGTGGCGCATGCACACCACTGTATGCTTACTAAGGTGGTGTGGGGCACACCCACTAATATATGCTTAATAAGGAGGTGTGGGGCACACACACAATACTGTATGCTGACTAAGGAGGTGTAGAGCACATACACTACTATATGCTTACTAAGAATGTGTAGGGAGCACACCACAGATACTACCATATGCTTATTCAGTATCTGCAAGGTACACACACTTCCATATGCTTACTAAGGAGGCATGGGGCACACACACACACACACACACACACACACACACACACACACACACACACACACTTCTGAATGCTTACTAAGGAGGTGTTGTGCACACAGACTACCGAAGGCTTACTAAGGAAGTGTGGGTCACAAACACTACTGTATGGTTACTAAGAAGGCATGGGGCACAAACACTACAGTAAGCCTACTATGGAGGTATGGGGCACATACACACGCTTCTGAATGCTTACTAAGGAGGTGCTGTGCAGACAGACTACCGAAGGCTTACTAAGGAGGTGTGGGGCACACACTACTGTATGTTTAATAAGGAAATGTGGGGGGACACACTACTGTGTGCTTACTAGGGTGGTGTGGGGCACACATACAACTGTATGCCGACTAAGGAGGTGCGGGGCACAAAAACTACCATATTCTTACTAAGGAGGTGCTGGGCACACGCAATTTTGTATGCTAACTATGGAGGTGTGGGGTACATGCACCACCATATGCTTACTAAGAAGGCATAAGAAATACACACTACTCTATGCTTAGTAAGGAGGTGTGGGGCACACACACTAACGTATGCTTGCTAAGGAGTTGTGGACCACACACACTGCTGAATGCTTACTAAGGTGGTGTGGGGCACACACACTAATGTATGCATAATAAGGAATTGTGGGGCACATACACAATACTATATGCTTACTAAGGAGGTGTAGGGCAGCCACACTACTGCATTCTTACTTAGGAGGTGTGGGGCACACACACAGTACTGTAAGCTTACTAAAAAGGTGTGGAGAACACACACAGTACTCTAAGCTTACTAAGAAGGTGTGGGGCACACACACTACTGAAAACTTACTAAGGAGGTGCCTGGGCAGACACACTAGTTTATGCTTACTAAGGAGGTGGGGGGCACACATACTATTCTAAGCTTACTAAGGTGGTGTGGAGCATACACATTAATATATACCTATAAGGAGATGTGTGGAGCATACAATACTGTAAGCTTACTAAGGAGGTGCTGGACATACACACTACTGTATGCTTGCTAAGAAAGTGTGGGGCACACACACACTACTGTAAGCTTACTAAGGGGTTGTGGGGCACATACACTAATTTAAGCTTATGAAGGAAGTGTGGGGCAAACACACACACACACACACACACACACACACACACACACACACACACACACACACACACACACACACACACACACACACACACACACACACATACACTACTGCATGCTTACTAAGGAGGTGTGAGGCACACACAGTACTGTATGTTTACTAAGGTGGTGTGGGGCACGCACACTACTGTAAGCTTACTAAGGAGGTGTGGGGCACACACACTACTGCATGCTTACTAAGGAATTGGGGGCACACACTACTGTAAGCTTACTAAGGAGGTGTGGGGGACACACACTACTTTAAGATTACTAAGGGGATGTGAGGCACATACACTACTGCAAACTTATGCAGGAAGTATGGGGCACCCACACTAGTATATGGTTCCAAAGCAGGTGTGGGGCACACAAACTACTATATGCTAAATAAGAAGGTTTGGAGTACACACATTACTGTATGCTTACTAAGGAGGTGTGGGGTACACGCACTACTATAAGTTTACTAAGGAGGTGTGGGGCAGAGACACTACTGCAAGCTTATTTAGGTTGTGAGGGGCGCACACACTACTGTATTCTTACTAAGGAGGTGTGGGACACACACACTACCATACGCTTACTAAGGAAGTGATGGGTGCACACACTACTGTATGCTTAATAAGGAGGTGTAAGGAGATGTGGGGCACACACACTACTTTACGCTTACTAAGGAGCTATGGGGCACACATATTACTGTAAGCTTACTAAGGATGTGTGGGGCATACACACTACTGTAAGCTACTAAGGAAGTGCGGGGCACACACTACTGTATACTTACTAAGAAGGCATGTGCCAGTCACACTACCATATGCATACTAAGGAAATGTGGGGCGCACATACTACAGTATGCTTACTAAGGAGGTGCCTGGTACACACCCGACCATATGCCTACTAAGGAGGTGCTGGGCACATACACTATTGTATGCTAACTAAGGAAGTGTGGGGCACATACACTACCATATGCTTACTAAGGATGTGTGGGGTAAACACACTAACATATGCTTTCTAAGGAGGTGTGGGCACATACACTACTGTATGCTTACTATTGAGGTGTGGGGCACACACACTACTGTATGCTTAATAAGATGGTGTGGGTCACATACACTAATATATGCTTAATAAGGAGGGGTGGGGCACAAAAACAATACTATATGCTTACTAAGGAGGTGTGGGCGATGTACACTACTATGTGCTTACTAAGGGGGTTTGGGGCACACACACTAATATATGCTTAATAAGGAAGTGTAGGGTGCACACACACAGTTCTGTTAGCTTACTAAGGAGGTGTGGGGCACATACACTACTATAAGCTTACTAAGGAGGTGTGGGGCATACACACTACTGTGTGCATATTAAGGAAGGGTGGGGCACATACACTACTGTTAGCTTACTAAGGAGGTGTGGAGCACACATTCTTCCTTATGCTTATTAAAGAGGTGTGTGGCACACACACTAAAATATGGTTAATAAGGAGGTGTGGGGTGCAAACACTACTTTTTGCTTACTAAGGAAGTGTAGGTCATGCACACTACTGTTAATTTACTAGGATGTGTGGGGAGCACACACAGATACTGCCATATGCTTACTAAGTAGTTGAGGGGCACACACACTTCCATATGCTTTCTAAAGAGGCATGGGGCACACATTCTACCATATGGTTAATAAGGAGGTGTAGGGCACACACACTGCAGTAAGCTTACTATGGAAGTATGGGGAACACACACACTTCTGTATGCTTACTAAGGAGGTGTGTTGCACACAGATGACTGCAGGCTTACTAAGGAGGTGTGGGGTGCACACGCTACTGTATGCGTACTAAGGATGTGTGGGGCACAGACACTACCATATGCTTACTAAAGAGGTGCTGGGCACACACACTATTGTATGCTAACTATATGATGTGGGGCACACATAATGCCATGTGCTTACTAAGGAGGTGTAGGACATACACACTACCATATGCTTAGTAATGAGGTGTTGGGCACACACACACAAACATATGCTTACTAAGGAAGTGTGGACCAGGCACACTACTGTATGCTTAATAAGGAGGTGTGGGACACACACAATACTGAATGCTAACTAAGGTGGTGTGGGGCTCACACACTAATATATGCTTAATAAGGATGTGTGGGGAACACACACAATATTATATGCTTACTAAGAAGGTGTGGGGCAAACACACTACTGTATGCTTACAAAGGAGGTGTGGGGAAAACACACAAATATATGCTTAATAATGAGGAATTGGGCACACACACAGTACTGTAAGCTTACTAAGGGGGTGTGGGGCACATACACTACTGTAAGCTTACTAAGAAGGTGCATAGGCAGACACACTAGTTTATGCTTACTAAGGACTTGTGGGACACACGCACTACTGTATACCTATTAAGGAGGTGTGGGGCAAATACACTACTCTAAGCTTACTAAGGAGGTGTGTGGCAGACAAACTACTTTAAGCTTACTAAGGAGTTGTTGGGCACACACATTACTGTAAGCTTACTAAGAATGTGTGGGGCATACACACTGCTATAAGCTTACTAAAGAAGTGCGGGGCACACACACTACTGTATGCTTACTAAGGAGGCATGGGCCAGACACTCTACCATATGCTTACTAAGGAGGTGTGGGGCACGCACTCTACAGTATGCTTATTAAGGAGGTGTGAGGCACACACACTACCATATGCTTACTAAGGATGTGCTGGCCACATACACTATCTTTTGCTAAATAAGGAGGTTTGGGGAACACACACTACCGTATGCTTACTAAGGATGTGTGGGGCAAACACATTAACATATGCTTACTAAGGTGGTCTGGGGCACATACACTACTGTATGCCTACTAAGGTGGTGTGGTGCACACTTACTAATATATACTTAATAAAGAGGTGTGGGGCACACACACAATACTGTATGCTTACTAAGGAGGTGTGGGCCATGAACACTACTATGTGCTTACAAAGAAGGTGTGGGGCACACGCACTAATATATACTTAATAAGGAGGTGCAGGACATACACACACAGTTCTGTAAGCTTGCTAAGGAGGTGTGGGGCACATACACTACTATAAGCTTACTAAGGAGGTGTGGGCCACACACATTACTGTATGCTTACTAAGGAGGTGTGTGGCACATACACTACTGTCAGCTTACTAAGGAGGTGTGGGGCACACATTCTTCCTTATTCATATTAAGGAGGTGTGGGGCACACACACTGCAGTATGGTTACTATGGAGGTCTGGTGTGCAAACACTACTGTGTGCTTACTAGGGAAGTGTTGGTAGCACACACTACTGTTAGCTTACTAAGGATGTGTGGGGAGCACACACAGATACTACCATATGATTACTAAGTAGGTGCAGGGCACACACACTTCCATATGCTTACTAAGGAGGCATGGGCACTCATTCTACCTTATGCTTGCTAAGGAGGTGTGGAGCACAAACACTACAATATGGTTACTAAAGAGGTGTGGGGCACACACACTACAGTAAGCTTACTAAGGGGGTGTGGGGCACACAAACTACTGTATGCTTTCTAAGGAGCTGTGTGGCACACACACTAACATATGTTTACTAAGGAAGTATTGGGCACATACACTATCATATGCTAACTAAGGAGGTGTGGGCACACACTACTGTATGCTTACTAAGAAGGTGTGGGACACACACACTACCATATGCTTACTAAGGAGGCGTGGTGCACACACACTAATGTGTGCTTACGAAGGAGGTGTAGGACACACACATTACTGTATGCTTTCTATGGAGTTATGGGGCACACACACTACCACATGCTTACTAAGGAGGTACTGGGTGCATACACTATCATATGCTAACTAAGGAGGTGTGCGGCACACATACTACACTATGCGCACTAAAGAGGTGTGGGACACACACACTAAAGTATGCTTAGTAAGGAGTTGTGGGACACACACACTACTGTATGCTTACTAAGGAGGTGTGGGGCATGCACACTACTGTATGCTTACTAAGGTGGTGTGGGGCACACACACTAATATATGCTTAGTAAGGAGTTGTGGGACACACACACTACTGTATGCTTACTAAGGAGGTGTGGGGCACATACACTACTATATGCTTACTAAGGAGGTGTGGAAAGCACACACAGATACTACCATATGCTTACTAAGTATTTGCAAGGTACATACACTTCCATATGCTTACTAAGGAGGCATGGGACACACACACACACACACACACACACACACACACACACACACACACACACACACACACACACACTTCTGAATGCTTACTAAGGAGGTGATGTGCACACAGACTACCGAAGGCTTACTAAGGAGGTGTGTGTCACGAACACTACTGAATGGTTACTAAAGTGGTGTGGGGCACAAACACTACAGTAAGCTTATTACGGAGGTATGGGGCACACTCACACACTTCTGAATGCTTACTAAGGAGGTGTTGTACACACAGACTACTGAAGGCTTACTAAGGAGGTGTGGGGCACACACTACTGTATGTTTAATTCATTACATCCGAGTGACTCTCCAGATGCATCTGCAGTTACCTCCTTCTGCGCCTCTAGGCATCAAATATTGCTTGTTCATATATTAATTAATAATTCCAAAACCATGTTACATACAAGGTATCAGAATGTTTTATCTTGAAGCATGCATGATGGCAAAAACAATTGTATTGATATTTGACCTATGTCAATGAATATTTGTTAGAATTGTAAGGTGATAACTTAAATTTTAAAGGCTGAAGCCACACCCAATGGGAGTTAAAGGTACACACTCAAAAGCGCTGTACTGGAGGGAATGAGTTAATCAGGAAATGTGGGGACACACTACTGTATGCTTACTAAGGAGGTGTGGGGCACACATACTAGTGTATGCCTAATAAGGAGTTGCGGGGCACAAAAACTACCATTTGCTTACTAAGGGGTGCTGAGCACACACAATATTGTATGCTTTCTTTGGAGGTGTGGGGCACATGCAATACCATATGCTTACTAAGAAGGTGTAGACATACACACTACTGTATGCTTAGTAAGGAGGTTTGGGGCAGACACACTAATGTATGCTTACTAAGGAGTTGTGGAACGCACACACTGCTGAATGCTTAATAAGGTGGTGTGGGGCACACACTAATATATGTTTAATAAGAAGGTGTTGGGGCACATACACAATACTATATGCTTACTAAGGAGGTGTGGGGCAGCCACACTACTGTAAGCTTACTAAGGAGGTGCCTGGGCAGACACACTAGTTTATGCTTACTAAGGAGTTGTGGGGCACACACACACTACAGTATGCTTACTAAGGAGGTGTGGGGTACACATACTATTCTAAGCTTAGTAAGGGGGTGTGGAGCACAAGCACTACTGTATACCTACTAAGGAGGTGTGTGGAGCATACACTACTGTAAGCTTACTAAGGAGGTGCAGGTCATACACACTACTGTATGCTTCCTAAGAAAATGTGGGGTTACACACACTACTTTAAGCTTACTAAGGGGGTGTGGGGCACATACACTAATTTAAGCTTACAAAGGAAGTGTGGGGCAAACACACACACACACACACACACACACACACACACACACACACACACACACACACACACACACTACTGCATGCTTACTAAGGAGGTGTGAGGCACACACACTACTGTAAGCTTACTAAGGAGGTGTGGGGCACACACACTGCTGCATGCTTACTAAGGAGGTGGGGGCAAACACTACTCTAAGCTTACTAAGGAGGTATGGCGGACACACACTACTTTAAGAATACTAAGGAGATGTGGGGTAAATACGCTACTGCAAGCTTATGCAGGAATTATGAAGCACGCACACTAGTATATGCTTCCAAAGCAGGTCTGGGGTACACACACTACTATAACTTTTCTAAGAAGATGTGGGGCAGAGACAATACTGCAAGCTTATTTAGGAAGTGAGGGGCACACACACTACTGTATGCTTACTAAGGAGGTGTGGGGCACAGACACTACCATACGCTTACTAAGGAATTGATGGGTGCACACACTACTGTATGCTTCATAAGGAGGTGTAAGGAGGTGTGGGGCACACACACTACTTTATGCTTACTAAGGAGCTATGGGGCACCCACATTACTGTAAGCTTACTAAGGAAGTGTGGGGCATACACACTACTGTAAGCTTACTAAGGAAGTGCAGGGCACACACTACTGTATGCTTACTAAGAAGGCATGTGCCAGACACACTGCCATATGCATGCTAAGGAACTGTGGGGCACACATACTACAGTATGCTTACTAAGGAGGTGCTGGGCACATACACTATTGTATGCCAAGGAGGTGCAGGGCACACACACTACCATATGCTTACTAAGGACATGTGGGGTAAACACACTAACATATGCTTACTAAGGAGGTGTGGGGCACATACACTACTGTATGCTTACTATTGAGGTGTGGATCACACACACTACTGTATGCCTAATAAGATGGTGTGGTGCACATACACTAATATATTCTTAATAAGGAGGTGAGTGGCACACACACAATACTATATGCTTACTAAGGAGGCGTGGGCAACTTACACTACTATGTGATTACTAAGGAGGTATGGGGCACACACACTAATATATGCTTAAAAAGGAGGTCTGGGGTGCACACACACAGTTCTGTTAGATTACTAAGGAGGTGTGGGGCACATACACTACTATATGCTTATTAAGGAGGGGCAGGGCATACACACTACTTTATGCTTACTAAGGAAGATTGGGGCACATACACTACTGTCAGCTTACTAAGGAGGTGTGGGGCACATATTCTTTCTTATGCTTATTAAAGAGGTGTGAGGCACACACATTACAATATGGTTACTAAGGAGATGTGGGGTGCAAACACTACTATATGCTTACTACAGATGTGTGGTGAGCACACACAGATACTACCATATGCTTACTAAGTAGGTACGGGGCACACACACTTCTATATGCTTTCTAAAGTGGCATGGGGCACATATTCTACCATATGGTTAATAAGGAGGTGTAGGGCACACACACTAAAGTAATCTTACTACGGAAGTATGGGGCACACACACACTTCTGTATACTGCAGGCTTACTAAGGAGGTGTGGGGCACACACGCTACTGTATGCATACTAAGGATGTGTGGGGCACAAACACTACCATATGCTTACTAAAGAGGTGCTGGACACACAAACTATTGTATGATAACTAAGGAGGTGTGGGTCACACATAATGCCATATGCTTACTAAGGAGGTGTAGGACATGCACACTACCGTATGCTTAGTAATGAGGTGTTTGGCACACACACACTAACATATGCTTACTAAGGATGTGTGGACCACACACACACACACTGCTGTATGCTTACTAAGGAGGTGTGGGACACACACAATACTGAATGCTAACTAAGGTGGTGTGGGGCTCACACACTAATATATGCTTAATAAGGATGTGTGGGGAACACACACTATACTATATGCTTAGTAAGAAGGTGTGGGTCAAACACACTACTGTATGCTTAATAAGGAGGTGTGGGGAAAACACACTAATATATGCTTAATTATGAGGTGTGGGGCACAAACACAGTACTGTAAGCTTACTAAGGGGGTGTGGGGCACATACACTACTGTAAGCTTACTAAGGAGGTGGGGAGCACACACACTATTCTAAGCTTACTAAGGAGGTGCATGAATCACACACTACTGTATACCAACTAAGCAGGTGTGTGGCACATACACTACTCCAAGCTTACTAAGGAGGTGTGGGGCACACACACTACTGTATGCTTACTATGAAAGTGTGGGGCACACACACTACTGCAAGCTTACTAAGGGGATGTGGGGCACATACACTACTGTAAGCTTATGAAAGAAGTGTAGGGCAAACACACGCACACACACACACACACACACACACACATGCACACACACACTACTGCATGCTTACTAACGAGGTGGAGCAGCCACACATTACTCTAAGCTTACTAAGAAGGCGTAGGGAACATACACTACTTTAAGATTACTAAGGGGGTGGGGGGCACATACACTAATGTAAGCTTACGAAGGAATTGTGGGGCACACACACTATTGCAAAATTACTAAGACGATGTTGGGCACACACACTACTACATGCTTAATAAGGAGCTTTGGAGTACACACACTACTGTACGCTTACTAAGGAGGTGTGAGGCATACACACTACTGTAAGTTACTAAGGAAGTGCGGGGCACACACTACTGTATGCTTACTAAGTAGGCATGTGCCAGTCATACTACCATATGCATACTAAGGAAATGTGGGGCACACATACTGCAGTATGCTTACTAAGGAGGTGCAGGGCACACACACTTCTGTATGTTTTTTAAGGAGTTACGGGGCACACACACTACCACATGCTTACTAAGGAGGTACTGGGCGCACACACTATCATATGCTAACTAAGGAAGTGTGCGGCACACACGCTACCATATGCGCACTAAAGAGGTGTGGGACACATACACTACCATATGCATAGTAAGGAAGTGTGGTTCACACACACTAAAGTATGCTTAGTAAGGAGTTGTGGAACACACACACTACTGTATACTTACTAAGGAGGTGTGGGGCACACACACTACTATATGCCTAATAAGGAGGTTTGGGAAGCACACACAGATACTACCATAAGCTTACTAAGTATTTGCAAGATACACACACTTCCATATGCTTACTAAGGAGGCATGGGGCACACAAGCACGCACACTTCTGAATGCTTACTAAGGAGGTATTGTGCACACAGACTATCGAAGGCTTACTAAGGAGGTGTGGGTCACAAATACTACTGTATGGTTCCTAAAGTGGTGTGGGGCACACACACTACAGTAAGCTTAATACGGAGGTATGGGGCACACACACACACACACACACACACACACACACACACACACACACACACACACACACACACACACACACACACACACACACACTTCTGAATGATTACTAAGGAGGTGTTGGGCACACAGACTACTGAAGGCTTACTAAGGAGGTGTGGGGCACACACTACTGTATGTTTAATAAGGAAATGTGGGGACACACACTACTGTATGCTTACAAAGGAGGTGTGGGACACACATACTACTGTATGACTACTAAGGAGGTGCAGGGCACAAAAACTACCATTTGCTTACTAAAGGGATGCTGGGCACACACAATATTGTATGCTAACTATGGAGGTTTGGGGCACACGCACTGCCATATGCTTACTAAGAAGGTGTAAGAAATGCACACTACTGTATGCTTAGTAAGGGGGTTTGGGGCACACACACTAACATATGCTTACTAAGGAGTTGTGGAACACACACACTGCTGAATGCTTACTAAGGTGGTGTGGGGCACACACACTAATATATGCTTAATAAGGCGGTGTGGAGCACATACACAATACTATATGCTTACTAAGGAGGTGTGAGGAAGTCACACTACTGTATTCTTTCTAAGGAGGGATGGGGCAGACACACAGTACTGAAAGCTTACTAAGAAGTTGTGGAGGACACACACTACTGTAATCTTACTAAGGAGGTGCCTGGACAGACACACTAGTTTATGCTTACTAAGGAGTTGTCGTGCACACACACTACTGTATGCTTACTAAGGAGGTGAGGGGCACACATACTATTCTAAGCTTACTAAGGAGGTGTAGTGCACACAAACTACTGTATACCTACTAAGGAGGTGTGTGGAGCATACACTACTGTAAGCTTATTAAGGAGGTGCGAGACATACACACTACTGTATGCTTCCTAAGAAAGTGTGGGGAACACACACTACTGTAAGCTTACTAAGGGGATGTAGGGTGCATACACTAATTTAAGCTTACAAAGGAAGTGTGGGGCAAACACACACACACACACACACACACACACACACACACACACACACACACACACACACACACACACACACAGACACACACACACAAAATACACACAGAAACACACACAGAAACACACACACACACACACACACACACACACACACACACACACACACACACACACACACACACAGACACTACTGCATGCTTACTAAGGAGGTGTGAGGCACACACACTACTGTAAGCTTACTAAGGAGGTGTGGGGCACACACACTGCTGCATGCTTACTAAGGAGGTGAGGGCACACACTACTCTAAGCTTACTTAGCAGGTCTGGGGGACACACACTACTTTAAGATTTCTAAGGGGATGTGGGGCACATACACTACTGCAAGCTTATGCAGGAATTATGGAGCATACACACTAGTATCTGCTTACAAAGTAGGTGTGGGGCACACACACTACTATACGCTAAATAAGACGGTCTGGAGTACACACACTACTGTATGCTTACTAAGGAGGTGTGGGGCACACACACTACTTTACGCTTACTAAGGAAGTGATGGGTGCACACACTACTGTATGCTTAATAAGGAGGTGTAAGGAGGTGTGGGGCACACGCACTACTTTACGCTTACTAAGGAGCTATTGGGCACCCACATTACTGTTAGCTTACTAAGGATGTGTGGGGCATACACACAACTGTAAGCTTACTAAGGAAGTGTAAGGCATACAGTACTGTATGCTTATTAAGAAGGCATGTGCCAGACACACTACCATATGCATACTAAGGAAATGCGGGGCACACATACTACAGTATGCTTACTAAGGAGGTGTGGGGCACACACACTACTGTATGCTTACTAAGGAGGTGGGGAGCCAAACACTATTCTAAACTTACTAAGGAGGTGCATGGAACACACACTACTGTATACCTACCAAGCAGGTATGTGGCACATACACTACTGTATGCATACTGTGGAAGTGAGGGGCACACACACTACTGTGAGTTTACTAAGGGGGTGTGGAGCACATACACTACTGTAAGCTTATGAAGGAAGTCTAGGACAAACACACGCATACACACACACACACACACACACACACACACACACACACACACACACACACACAGACACACACACACAGACACATGCACACACACACACTACTGCATGCTTACTAATGCGGTGGGGGAGCCACACATTACTCTAAGCTTACTAAGAAGGTGTGGGGAACACACACTACTTTAAGATTACTAAGGGGGTGGGGGTCACATACACTAATGTAAGCTTATGAAAGAATTGTGGGGCACACACACTAGTATATACTTACAAAGCGGGTGTAGGGCACACATACTATTGTAAGATTACTAAGACAATGTTGGGCACACACACTACTACATGCTTAATAAGGAGCTTTGGAGTACACGCACTACTGTATGCTTACTAAGAAGATGTGGGGCACCCACACTACTATAGGTTTACTAAGGAAGTGTGGGGAAAAGACACTACTGTAAGCTTATGTTGGAAGTGAAGGGCACCCGCACTACTGTATGCTTACTAAGGAGGTGTGGGGCACACACACTACGGTATGCTTACTAAGGAGGTGATGCGTGCACAAACTACTGTATACTTACTACGGAGGTGTGGGGCACACACACTACTATAAGTTTACTAAGGAGTTGTGGGGGAAAGACACTACTGTAAGCTTACGTTGGAAGTGAAGGGCACCCGCACAACTGTATGCTTACTAAGAAGGTGTGGGGCACGCACACTATGGTATGCTTACTACGGAGTTGATGGGTGCACACACTACTGTATGCTTAAGAAGGAGGTGTAAGGAGGTGTGGTGCACACACACTTTAAGCTTACTAAGGAGCTATGGGGCACACACATCACTGGAAGCTTTCTAAGGATGTGTGGGTCATACACACTACTGTAAGTTTACTAAGGAAGTGCAGGGCACACTACTGTATGCTTACTAAAAGCAATGGGCCAAACACACTAACATATGCTGACTAAGGAGGTGTGGGGCACACACACTACAGTATGCTTACTAAGGAGGTGCGGGGCACACACACTACCATATGCTTACTAAGGAGGTGCTGGGCTCATACACTATCACAATCTAAATAAGGAGGTGTGGACCACACACGCTACAGTATGCTTACTAAGGATGTGTGGGGCATACACACTACTGTAACTTACTACGGAAGTGCTGGACACACACACACTACTGTATGCTTATTAAGAAGGCATGGGCCAGACACATTACCATATACTTACTAAGGGAATGTGGGGCACGCACACTACAGTATGCTTACTAAGGAGGTGCGGGGCACACACCCTACCATATGTTTACTAAGGAGGAGCTGGGCACATACACTATTGTATGCTAACTAAGGAGGTGTGGGGCACACACACTACCATATGTTTACTAAGGAGGTGTGGGGCACATAAACTACTATATGCTTACTATTGAGATGTGGGGCAGACATACTACTGTATGCTTACTAAGGTAGTGTGATGCACACACATTAATATATGTTTAATAAGTTGGTGTGGGGCACACACTATATGCTTAATAAGGAGGTGTGGGTGACATCCACTACTGTGTGCTTACTAAGGAGGTGTGGGTGCACACAGACACTTCTGTATGCTTACTAAGGAGGTGTGGGACACATACACTACAGTATGGTTAATAAGGAGGTGTGGGCGCAAACACTACTATATGCTTACTGAGGAACTGTTGGTCACACACACTACTGTTAGCTTAATAAGGATGTGTGGGGAGCAGACACAGATACTACCATATGCCTACTAAGTAGGTGCAGGGCACACACACTTTCATATGCTTACCAAGGAGGCATAGGGCATACATTTTACCTTATGCTTGTTAAGGAGGTGTGGGGCACAAACACAACCATATGGTTACTAAAGAGGTGTGGGGCACACACAGTACAGTAAGCTTACTAAGGGGGTGTGGGGCACACACACTACTGTATGCTTTCTAAGGAGGTGCAGGGCACACACACTACCATATGCTTACTAAGGAAGTATTGGGCACATACACTATTGTATGCTAACTAAGGATATGTGGGCACACACACTACCATATGCTTACTAAGGAGTTGTGGGACACAGACAATACTATATGCTTACAAAGGAGGTGAGGTGCACACACATTAACATATGCTTACTAAGGAGGTGTAGGACACACACACTACTGTATGCTTACCAAGGCAGTATGGGGCACACACACTACTGTATGCTTGCTAAGGTGGTGTGGAGCACACACTCTAATATATGCTTAATAAGGAGATGTGGGGCACACACACAATACTGTAGTCTTACTGAGCAGGTGTGGGGCACATACACTACTGTATGCTTACTTAAGAGATGTGGGGCACACATACTAATATATGCTTAGAAAGGGGGTGAGGGCACACCCACACAGTACTGTAGCCTTACTAAGGAGGTGTAGAACACATACACTACTGTAAGCTACCTAAGGAGGTGTGGGGCACATATTCCTTCTTATGCTTACTAAGGAGGTAAGGGACACTCTCATTACCATATGGTTACCAAGAAGGTGATGGGCACACATTACTGTAACCTTACTAAGCGGGTGTGAGGCACATACATTACTTTAAGCTTATGAAGGAAGTGTGGGGCATGCACACACACACGCACACACACACACACACACAAGTAGGTAAGGGGCACACATACTACTGTATGCTTACTAAGGAGATGTGGGGAGCACACACTAATATATGATTAATAAGAAGGTTTGGAGTACACACACTACTGTATGCTTACTAAGCAACTGTAGGGGACAGACTCTACTGTATGTCTACTAAGGAGGTGTGGGGCACACACACTACTATAAACTTACTGAGGAGATGTGGGTCACATACACGACTGTAAGCTTATGAAGGAAGTGAGGGGCACAAACACTACTGTATGCTTACTAAGTAGGTGTGGGACAGACACACTACTGTATGCTTACTAAGGAGGGTTGGGGCACACACACTACTGTAATCTTACTAAGGGGTGTGGGACACATACACTACTGTAAGCTTACAAAGGAAGTGTGGGGCACACAGACACACACACACACACACACCCACATACACACACACACACACACACGCACACACACACACACACACACACACACACACACACACACACACACACACACACACACACACTACTGCATGCTTACAAAGGAGGTGTGGGGCACACATACTACTGTATGTTTACTAAGGAGGTGTAGGGCACAAACACTACTGTACTCTTACTAAGGGGGTGTGGGGCACATACACTACTGTAAGCTTATGGAGAAAGTGCTGGGCACACATGCCAGTTTATGCTTACAAAGTAGGTGTTGGGCACACACACTACTGTATGCTTACTATGGTGGTGGGGAGTGCACACAATACTATATGCTTAATAAGCATGTCTGGAGTACACACCCTTCTGTATGTGTACTAAGGAGGGGTTTTGCACACAAACTTCTGTATGCTTACTAAAGTGGTGTGGGGCACACACATTACTGTATGCTTACTATGGAGCTGTGGGGCACACACACACACTACTATAAGCTTACTAAGAAGGTGTGAGGCAGATACACTACTGTAGGCTTACGTAGGAAGTGAGTGGCACACACTACTGAACGCTTACTAAGTAGATGCGGGGCACACACACTAATGTATGCTTACTAAGGAGGTGTGGGGCACAAACACTACCGTATGCTTACTAAGGAGCTGATGGGTGAATACACTACTGTATGCTTAATAAGGAGGTGTAAGGAGGTGTGGGCAACACACACTACTTTAAGCTTACTAAGGAGATATGGGGCACACACATTACTGTAAGCTTGTTAAGGATGTGAGGGGCACACACATTACTGTAAACTTACTAAGGAGGTGCGGGGCACACACACTACTGTATGCTTACTAAGAAGGCATGGGCCAGATACACTACCACATGCTTACTAAGGAGGTATGGTGCCCACACATACTGTATACTTCTATGGAGGTGTGGGGCACACATACTACCTTATGCTTGCTAAGGAGTTCTGGGGTGCACACACCACTGTATGTTTACTAAGGAGGTGTGGGGCACACATAATACCATATGATTAATAAGTAGGAGTGGGCAATATGCACTACTGTATGCTTACTAAGTTAGGTGTGTGGTGCACACACTACTGTATACTTATGAAGGAGGCACACATTCTTCCTTATGCTTACTAAGGGGGCACACGCACTACTGTATCCTTACAAAGAGTGTGTAGGGCACACACACTACTGAATGCTTACTAAGGTGGTGGGGGCACACAAACTAATATATGCTTAATAAGGAGGTGTGGGGCACACACACAGTACTATAAGCTTACAAAGGAGGTCTGGGGCACATACATTACTGTAAGCTTACTAACGAGGTGCATGGGCAGATACACTAGTTTATGCTTACTAAGGAGCTGTGGGGCACACACACTAGTGTATGCTTACTAAGGAGGTGGGGGGCACACACACTACTCTAAGCTTACTAAGGATTTACTTGGCGCAAACACTACTGTATGCTTATTAAGGAGGTTTGGGGCACATACACTGCTGTAAGCTTACTAAGGAGGTGCTGCACAAACACACTACTGTATGCTTACTAAGAAGGTGTGGAGCACACACTTTTGTAAGCTTACTAAGGTGGTCTGGGCACATACACTACTACAACAAAACACAAAAAGAGCCAGCACCTTAGGAACGTGAAGATTTATTCAAAAAAATAGAACGGTTTCAGCTTGTAGCTTTCATCAGTGGTACATAGCATAAGGCAGTGATACAACTGCAATATATACTCAGTGTCATTAAAGACCAATGACATCATTTCCTGTCCAAGAAAAAACTGGTCTTATACTAGATAATAAAAACAAAGAAGCAATACAAAACACAATAAATTTTATACAGATTTACTGTTTTATTCCTTTTTTCTTTTTTCAGCTATTTTACTCTTGGGACCAACCCCAGAATTATGGATAGTTCATAAATAGTAGCAAAACCCATGAAGAGAAAGGAAAACACTACATTTTATCATTTAATCCATGTGGGAATAACCCCCCTAGTTTGACAATCCATTTCCTTTCCTTCATGTTTAATATACTGTGCCACCCCATTTTAAAAGATCTGTTGCCCGATATTTTATTAATGACTGTAAAAGTAAATTTCGTCGTGTGATGAACCAGTGAATGTCTATAAAGAGCATTGGTGGCTGTTGCATTCCTAATATCCCCTAAATGTTCAGACATTCCAACTCTAAATTGTCTGGATGTTTGGCCCACATAAAAGGCTTGACAGGTGCAAGTGGTCAAATATATGATCCAATCTGTTCCGCAATAAGCAAAGCAATTAATGTTGTACAACTGCCCAGTATTTTTACTGGTGAAGGTTTTGGTTTTGAAGACATATTTACATAAGGTGCAGTGTCCACATGGATAAGAACCAACCAGTCTCTCCCCTGTTAATGTAGTTTGATGATAAATGGCATTGTGATTCATGATTTTTTTTGTAATGAGAGAAATGGGACCCTAAGGTTTTGCCCCGCCTGAAGGAAAATGAGCATTTGTACCCCAAAAGGTCACCCAATTGTTCACTGGCCTTCAAAATATTCCAATGTTTGTCAATAACATCTGTAAGAAAGGCTGTATTTCTGCCAAATGTAGTGACCATTCTCAGGGCATCCTTATTCTCCTTCCTGGGTGTATGTTTGCATTCTAATAAGGTACCCCTGGATTGGGTGTTGGCCCATTGCATGGCTGAGTTAACATTCTGTGTACCATATCCCCTAGCTAAAAATCTGTTGGCTAAATCCTGATGGGATTGTGCCAGATCCTGCTGTGAAGAACAAATTATTTTCAAGCCCAAAAACTGAGATTTAGGAATATTGTTAATGGTATGTTTAGGATGGGGACTGGAGGTGTGTAACACGCTGTTATATTGTGGATATTTTCGATAAACTGTAGTACATAATGTGTTATCTGGTTGACGCTGTAAATTGACATCCAAAAAGTGAATATCATTTTTATGAAAACTGACTGTAAACGCAGCCCTCCATTTGTTTCCATTGAGGTACTCAATGAATTCCTCCAAATAATCACTGCCTCCTTTCCATACAAGCCAACAGTCATTCAAAAAATGTCTCCATATGTCTTTTTCTTGCAAATACAGGTTATGCAGCTTGTTATATATAATGTGTTCCTTAACATATCCCATATATAAATCAGCATATATTGGGGCAATGGATGCCCCCATTGCTGTGCTATGTATTTGCCAGTAACACTCATGTTGATAATAAAAGACGTTTTTGGTAAGGACATGCTCGGCCATGCAAATAAGCAATGTGTTAAAACCTGGACTATAAATATTGGTTTTATTTAGCCAAAATTATAATGCTGTTAGTCCAGCCCAGTGTGGAATGCTGGTGTAAAGTGATTTAACATCCAGGGTGCACATCAGCCAATGAGGTTCCAATTCAGACTCCGATAGAATTTGTAGAAATTCTGTTGTGTCCTTTAACCTAGCTCTAACATGTGACAATAGCGGTTGCAAATATTCTGTCAAAAATGCTGACAATGGCTCCGTGAGGGAGTCTATGCCCAAAACAATAGGCCTGCCTGGTGGCGTACTCAAAGATTTGTGAATTTTAGGCAATAGATAAAGATATTGTTTGCCTGGATATTTTACCATTAGTTGTTGTTTAGTTTTATCACTGATAATTCCCTGATCCACCGCTTCCTGCAAGAAATTTCAATCACTTTTTGGGGGTCAGTGGGCATGTTCATATAATGCTGAGGGTTAGACAATTGTCTACTTCCCTCAGCCCAGTAATAACTGGAGTCCATGACCACCACTGCCCCACCCTTGTCTGCTGGTAGGATGGAAATATCAGTATTGGCCCTAAGATCTGTAAGACCTTTTTGTTCTGCCATTGTTAGGTTATGTCTGATAGTCTGTGAGAAACTTAAATGGTATGCAAATCTTTGATAACTGCCTGTTGAAAAATTGCAATGTTTGTCCATGGGTGGACTGAAATTAGATTTGTAGAATCTAAAATCAGTAGATCTCTGAGAATTAGCCTGTTGGCCAAAAAACAATTTCAGTTTAACCTTTCTGCAAAAATATAGTATATCAGAGACAAAAATGCTTTCATTCACAAAAAAACCTGGGATAAAACCAAGACTTTACTCAGCAATAATTCCTCTTCAGATGATAAAACATATTTGGAAATATTATGCACATTTGAACATTCCACATTTATTTCACTATTGATTGGAAAACGTCCTCTATGGTTTTTACCCCTGTGTTTTTGTCCCCCCATGCCTCCTACCCCTAAAGGGTACTCTGAACCCCGACCCGTCTTGGAATCGGGGGAATCACTAATGTATGTGGATTCAGTGTCAGTAGTGGAGGATTCCTCCCCCGAAGTTGTGGTATGTGGTCTACCTTTTTTCAATATGGATCTGAGTCTTTTTTTGCGTATCTGAGTGGTGTTTTTTGTTCCATCTGCAAACCTAATACTTCTCTGTGACTCAAATGGCCTACCCCTCTCATAATCCTCCATATCTCTGGAAAACTTATGTAACTTTTTATCTATCAAAAGATTTTCAAAGGTAGTCAATTCCTTTGAGAGGCTGCTAAGATTATCCTTAAAATGTATTTGTTCTTCATGTTTTTTCAATTCTTCACATATTTTTTGTACATCACAAATGTTGACCTCAATTGTTCTTTCATAATAAGATGTTAAGATGTTAACAAAGAACATAGACACCTGTTGCTGTGCCATGTTCCAATCCCTTAATAATATATCATCAGGCTTGCTAACTAATGGTTGTAATTTAGTCCTTAAACCCCTCAGGGTAATGTTTTGATTTTGATATGCTTTGAAAAGATTTAGGTGCCAAATGTTGGTACGTAAAGTTTTAATCTTCTTGCCAAGCTGTGTGAAGAGAAAATTACAACCATCAACTGGATCAATCTGGCTGTTCTCCTTTGTGCCCTCATCCATAGGTTTAATTCCAAATACATGAATATCATCCTTATCCACACAAAGGCCCTGAAGCTCCTTGTTAAGATCCATGACCATAAGTTGCTACTTTGCTTCAATCCCCCTGAAGTCTCTGTTGATCAACTGTGATGTAATATAACCAAAATGGAACCTGTAGGATGTCTCTTAAGCAGACTGTCAAGGGTGCTCGGAAAATAATCCCCCAATGCTTAAACCTGACTTATTGGTACAAAAACTATTATACTGAACCCATTTGAGTCACAAAGGAATGTAAATGTTTGCTGATAGGATCAAAAAAGGCAGGAAAAGGGTAAAAAAAACTTTACCTTAATTTACCCAAAATAACACATGGAAAATCCACACAGAATGTGCAAGTCATCAATTCAAACCCAAAAAAATATTTTGTGTTATAAGAACCACTTATTAAATATAGTTATAAATGCTAACCACTGAGAGGGATGAACATTCACATGTTCCTGGACAAATCGGTATGATGACTGTTGGCTGATCAATCCCCAAATAATGAAAGAGCCTTCTGGCAAAGAGCCTTCTAACTACATTTGAGTACTCATTTCTCTGTTATCCATTATGTAATGACCAATATTAATAGTACCCTACCACAACACAAAATCATTGCCCAAGAAATAAATGAACAACCAATTTACAAAATATCAACCTGTTATCAACTTGTGATAAAGTATGCAAAGGTTTGGCCCCATGCTTAATAAGTTCCAGTACAGTGTAGAAAGCTTACAATCCCCTAAATAGCAATGTCCAAACTGATTAGCTGGATAGATAAATGCTATGTGTAAATATATGATAGTTTTGTAATGGTTTCCAAAATTGCTTCACCTTATCATGAGTTGGTCAAAAAAGATTAGAAAAAACACAATGTTCCGGTTTCCCCCCAACAATACAATCTATGTTAGAATGTTAAGACCAACCGAATATTAACTGGCATCCTGTCAAAACCATATAGGATCATTCTAAACCTGAAAATAAAAATAATAAACATGGAAAAGATGAACTATCATATGGGAATAATACACTGAATCCCTATGTAAGAAACAGAAAAATGCCTGTATTGAATGTAAGCCACTACATAAAAAATAATCATAATCCCTAGTCCATAAGCCCGTAGGAAATGACCAGCAACAACCCGAATACAAAAAGTAAAAAATAGTTCAAAATGTTCCATTCAACATCCATTTAACAATCTGACCAAAAAAGGATGCTTTCTCTAACAATAGGCCGACTAATTAATATAAACCTTTATGGGAAGTGAAATCAAACCTTGATTCTCTCCGCCCTAATATGGGCTGAGTGCTAGTTGTCTGCTTAGTCACAAAAGCATCCATCTATCTAAATAGTACAAATATAACTAAATAAAAAAGATAAATGCATAAATGCAAACCATTTTTGAACATTTCCAAAGTAATTAGAGTCCCGGACCAAAATATGCAGTCAGCGTATCTGCAAACCTGCACCAAAATAAGTTCTTTTAATTCATAAAGTCAGCCTTGATTAGTTAGAAACCAGCCCCAGTTGAGTATACATTCTCCCTGTTTGCACATAATCCTTCGTTGGTGCAGACCTCATAGACTGCAGTCTATTCAGGTGTTGCATGTAAGCCCAGATCAGTCCTATATACTGTCAATTCCAGAACATGTGTCCAAATAAAAATAATCCCCTATCTCATAAACACTAGTGAATCCACAGAACAATGCCAAATCCCAAAACGGATCTTGTTGTAATTGCAAAAGCCCAGCCAAATGTCGGCCAAGAAAAAGAGAGCGTCACTACAGCAAAAATATGGCCACAATCAAAATTAGGCCAAAAGCAATACCCAAAGCCTCACAAGAGAAGGACAAACTTGAGTGAATCCAAAACACTGACCAAAAATGTAGTCGATAAATCACCATCTATAAGAGAGGCAAAAGAAGCATTCCAAACACAATACTAATTAAGTAAAACTTAGCTTGTTAAAGACCCAATGACCACACTTGATGCTCAGATGCTGTAAAGCGCTGATTCACGAAAGTAGGTAAATCATCCCCCTTCCACTGCTGCACACTGGTGACATAAATCCTGTCGATAAAAAAGAAAAGGCAACTGACCCCATCAAATTTTCAGCAATCCTTGGTTTAACCAAACCAACCAGTTAAAGGCAGGGCACACATGTGAATGAACAAATGATGAAAAGAAAAAGTTCCAAACCACACTGTGAGGAAACCTCCTATACTGACATTGAATGCCACAAAATGGCTCCTGCTTCAGCACTGCTCACACCAACAGCCAGCTAAGTACACATAGTAACAAAGAAGCAGGCTAGCAAGTATGGTGGATGCACAGGTCAGACAAACTGTAACAAAACACAAAAAGAGCCAGCACCTTGGCAGCGTGAAGATTTATTCAAAAAAACAGAACGGTTTCAGCTTGTAGCTTTAATCAGTGGTACATAGCATAAGGCAGTGATACAACTGCAATATATACTCAGTGTCATTAAAGACCAATGACATCATTTCCTGTCCAAGAAAAAAATGGTCTACTACTAGATAATAAAAACAAAAAAGCATACAGAACACAATAAATTCCATACAAATTTACTGTTTTATTCTTTTTTTCAGCTATTTTACCCTTGGGACCAACACAAGAATTCTGGATAGTTCATAAATAGTATCAAAACCCATGAAGAGAAAGGAAAACACTACAGTTTATCATTTAATCCATGTGGGAATAACCCCCCCTAGTTTGACAATCCATTTCCTTTCCTTCATGTTTAATATACTGTGCCACACCATTTTAAAAGATCCGTTGCCTGATATTTTATCAATGACTGTAAAAGTTAATTTTGTCGTGTGATGAACTTCCAGACAATTTAGATTTTGAATGTCTGAACATTTAGTGGATATTAGGATTGCAAGAGCCACCAATGCTCTTTATAGACATTCACTGGTTCATCACAAGGCCAAATTTACTTTTACAGTCATTGATAAAATATCGGGCAACAAATCTTTTAAAAGGGGTGGCACAGTATATTAAACATGAAGGAAAGGAAATGGATGGCAAACAATATCTTTATCTGTTGTCTAAAATTCACAAATCTTTGAGTACGCCACCAGGAAGGCCTACTGTTTCGGGCATAGGCTCCCTCATGGAGCCATTGTCAGCATTTTTGTCAGAATATTTGCAACCGCTATTGTCACATGTTAGAGCTAGGTTAAAGGACACAACAGAATTTCTACAAATTCTATCGGAGTCTGAATTGGAACCTCATTGGTTGATGTGTACCCTGGATGTTAAATCACTTTACACCAGCATTCCACACTGGGCTGGACTAACAGCATTAGAATTTTGGCTAAATAAGACCAATAGTTATAGTCCAGGTTTTAACACATTGCTTATTTGCATGGCTGAGCATGTCCTTACCAAAAACATCTTCTATTTTCAACATGAGTGTTACTGGCAAATACAAGGCACAGCAATGGGGGCATCCTTTGCCCCAATATATGTTGATTTATATATGGGATATGTTGAGGAACACATTATATATAATGAGCTACATAACCTGTATTTGTCAGAGATAGATATATGGAGACTTTTTTTGGATGACTATTGGCTTGTATGGAAAGTAGGCAGTGATTATTTGGAAGAATTCATTGAATACCTCAATGGAAACAAATGGGGGGATGAGTTTACAGTGAGTTTTCATAAAAATGAGATTCACTTTTTGGATGTCAATTTACAGCGTCAACCAGATAACACATTATGTACTACAGTTTATCGAAAATATCCACAATATAACAGCCTGTTATACACCTCCAGTCTCCATCCTAAACATAAGCATAAACCAAGGTGCAAAAAGCAAAGGAAGGAATCCAGTTACCATCCGAAACCAACTATATTGGAATCAACTTTATTTGGAACAAAATCCACATGCAGTTTAAAACATAAACGCGTTGAGAATTAACCACAGCGTTTTCGTCTTCTTACATAGACTTCCTCAGATAAAATGCCATACAATCAAGTCCCTTATTTATATAGAAATAATTAAAAATCCACAAAAACGAAAGAACTTCCACAATAGATAAATTACAGACTTCGAAAGTAGATTCAATGTAGCTGAAAAAAGTATGGAACACCGGTGGGTTTAGTCAAAAACTCTCCATTTTATCATGAACTGTTAACCTTGTTCCATAATCAAGGTATCGAGTTTTTAAATCTATAAATTAAACACTATGGTATCCAAACAGATGCTCTGAAGACTGAGCTGGAATTTTTGGAGCATACCATTGTAACTGACAGTGACTTCACTAGATACCAGTTTGAATATAGCCGGGTGTTTACCAGTATTGAAGCTAGTATAACTAGAGCCTTAGAGATCGAAATGAAAAAAAAATGAATCGTGACATAAACGATTCCTCAAAGGGTAGTGCTTATCCGCCACCCCCAGAGGTTTCAGAACCGTCATCTAACTTACAAAGTTCCCTTAATCAACGCCCATCAGATGATGTCAACAGTAGGGAACAAGTTTCTGAATGGGAGAAATACCTACATGGTGACATTGAACCACTTCCTTTGAGGTGTAGCGAGAGACTAAGAAACAGCACACAACAAAATAACCAACCTCAGCATGGTGGAGGAAATTATTATAACAATGCTGGCAACAGAACCAGACATCAGGGTTTTCAAGGAGAACAAGGGAATCGATGGAATCAGCGGAACAACTCAAATCAAGGCCAGAGGAAGAGACTCCAAAATCAGCGGAGGAGGTGAACGAGATTTCCTATGACGTTGCACATATTCATGTAAGTCCGGAGGGTGATTTTAAAATTTTCAACTTCACCTCCTTCACTGTTACTGACAAAATGATTAAGATATTTTCAAAAGGACTCTCATATGTACCGGATAGAAGAGCAGACTTGCTAAGAACTATCATAGACTTGAAGTTGTTTGTGCGGAAACTCAATCTTACTAGTTTAATGAGTGTTAATTCGTCCCTTACTAGAAGTTTAAGGGTTGCTAGTCTTTTTAACCTGCCTCTAAATGGGTCTCTAGCTACTTTCGAAAAAATTTGCGAAATGGATATTAGAGCTCTAAATAATAATGAGCAACATCATAGAAATATTAGAAACACATATAGTAATATGTCTAGGGAAGACATGGAAGTTATCAATTAATTGAACGTATGCAACATTAGAGTAATGAAGCCGGATTAAGGCGGCGGACTAGTTTTTATGTGATTATAATAATAAGCTGTAAGAGTATTTGGACACAAATGTATATGAGCATGTTAGTGTCAATGAAGTGCTTGGGGCATATAAATGAATTAATAACATTTTGCAAGATTTCTTCTTAGAAGGTAGCATTGACTTGGAAACACATCACTATTTGTCAATGGTGGCCCCAAAAATTCCAGTTATATTGGGGTCCCCAAAAATCCATAAAAACATTAGTAACCACCCTTTTAGACGTACAGTTGATGGGCGGGGGTCAATAACTTATGGTAGTGCTAAGTATGTAGACTCTAAACTGAAACCCTTGGTCAACAATGAACCACAAATTTGTTGTGATTCATGGAGTTTCTTGGAATGTATTAATAAATTAGAGTTCAACAAAGATAACATCTTTCTCACTGTCGACATAAAAGATCTATACACATTCATTGCTCAGAAATTAGGGGTTGAATGGGTTAGAGAGTTCCTGAACATGAAGTGCATGCATGACAGTGAGATTTACGTAATAGAAAGTCTTCTTGAATTAGTTCTAGCTAACAATTATATGTATTTTAATGGTGATTTTTATCTACAAAAAACAGGGGTTGCCATGGGCTCACCCTGCGGTGGTAGTTTTACAGATTGTGTCATGGCGTATTGAGAGAAGACTGTGTTATTTAATAACCCGCATTTTCAGAATTTTGTCAATTGGTATACAAGATACCAAGATGATATGTGCTTTATTTGGAAGGGGGATGTAGCCAACATTGATGTTTTTATTGAAAGCATGACACAGATAACATATTTTTTTGGAATTTAGTTTCCAAATAGGATTGGAGTCTATTAATTTTTTGGATGTCAATTTAACCAAAGATATGTGGTTAACAGCAGGTATAAAAGTACAATATATCGCAAGCCCACCTATTCAAATGCATTTTTGCATTTTACAAGTAGTCATCTGTATCACCAGAAAAAAGTGGTTGCCAACGGCTAAGTAGTTAGAGCCATCAGGATGGTGGCTGCTGACAGCAATTATAAAGTTGAATGCGAGGTATTGAAGTCTATGTTTCTGCAGAGAAGGTATCCGGAAAATTTTCGCAAACCTATTTTTCATGAAGTTAATTTTAAGAGGGAATCAGGTTATTTTAAACCAATTCTCCAGAAAGGATATGATGAAAAGCAATATGACAACTTTGTTCAAACTACTAGTGGAAGTAACGATTCAGGGCATAAGTTGGGTAGCAGTTCTTTAATAACATACTCAATGGATGCTAGGTATATTAAGAATATAATAATCAAAAATTGGGCAATAATACTTGAAGATAGTAATCTCAACAAAACGTTGGGTGCTGGCCCACAGGTAATTTATAGAAGGGGACCCAACATTAAAAGTTTATTGGAAAGGCAGAAAAAATATAAGATTAATACTGGGATGAGTAGATGTGGCTGTTGCGCACAGTGTAGACATATTAAAATTGGTAACAAATTGAACATCAAAGACAGGAATGATGTTATCAGAGATAAGTTTAATTGCAATTCGAAAGGAGTTGTTTATGTGGCTGTATGTGAATTATGTAGTGCATATTATATTGGAAAAACAGAAAGAAAGATTAAACAACAAATTTATGAACACCAATATAGTATAAGCAAAAAAGTAGTCATGAATGCTCTAGGGAAACATGTTATGGAAAATCCTACACATAGTTTCCAGTTTGCAGTTTTAGAACAAGTAGTGTATGCCATGAAGGGTGGTCCTTGGGAACTAAGGTTGGAGGAAAAAGAGTTAATATGGCAAATTCGCACTTCTGCATATATTCCACCAGGTTTAAATGAATATGCATCTATGAAATGCATCCTGAAGCTTAAGGCACTTAATAGATAACTTAAGGTTACCATTATGTCTGTATTTATTAGAATAGAGTATGGTCATATATATTATAGTCCATATATAATAGCTGATTCATTCATTTATTTATTTATAATCCTGGTTAATTACTTACTCACATTGGTTTTTACCTTTGATGTTCATAAAGTATTGTTAATTTCCTTATGTATTCATTAAAACTATATATTTTTATTTCAACATGCACTTTAATTAACAAGGATATGAAATGGATTGTCGCTTTCATATGTATATGAAAGAATGGTTTCTAAATAGGGTAGGTTGTTCTTTTGGTTTCTACCTTTATCATATTGGTATACAATTTAAAATAATGTAATGAGTTTTGAATAGTATTAAAAAAAAAAAAAATATATATATATATATATATATATATATATATATATATATATATATATATATATATATATATACACACATGCACATATATATTAGGTATCCATACTTCCATTTTTAATATGTTTTAAAATCTTACTATATGTTTAAATGTTTATAATATTTTTTTATTTTTCATTTTTTATTTTTAATAATGTATTTTATGTTGTATTTACATTACTAGTTAAATATTTATTGCCAACAAAGGGATATTTGTTGATTATGTAACTTAATTGATTAATTGATACTTGACATGTATTTAAAGGATTTTAGGCTTGGTTTGGATTGTCAGAAGAAGTCAGAACACTAGCTCTGAAGAAAGTGCTAACAAAGTTTTTTTTTTTTGACCTGCTTACAGCTTGCTTGGCGATATTCCTTTGTTTTTACATAGTTTATTTTGTTTATTGGATTGTTTGCTTACTAAGGAAGTGTTGTGCAGACAGACTACCATATGCTTACTAAGGAGGTGTTGGGCACACACACTACTGTATGCTTAATAAAGAAATGTGTGGCAAACACTACTGTATGCTTACTAAGGAGGTGTGGGGCACACATACTATTGTATGCTTACTAAGGAGGTGTGGGACACAAACAGTACCTTATGCTTACCAAGGAGGTGCTTGGCACACACACCTTTGTTTGCTAACTAAGGATGTGTTGGACACGCACACTACTGTATGCTTACTAAGGAGGTTTGGGGCACAGACACTACTGCACGCTTGCTAAGCTAAGGAGGTGTGGGGTGCTCACACTACTGTATGCTTAATAAGAAGGTATAAGGAGATGTGGGGCACACACACTACTCTAGGCTGCTAAGGAGCTGTAGGGCACACATTATTGTAAGCTTACTAAGGATGTGTGGGGCACACACACTGCTGTAAGCTAATTAAGGAGGTTTGGAGCACATACACTACTATAAGTTTATGGAGAAAGTGAGGGGCACACACACCAGTATATGCTTACAAAGTAGGTGTGGTGCACACACACTACTGCATGCTTACTAAGGATGTGTGGTGCGCACACACTACTATATGCTTAATAAGGTGTGGGGTACACACACAGTACTGTAAGCTTGCAAAGGAGGTGTGGGGCACATACACTACTGTAAGCTTACTAACGAGGTGTGTGGACAGACACACTAGTTTATGCTTACTAATAAGCTTTGGGGCACACACACTACTGTATGCTTACTAAGGAAGTTGGGGGACACACACTACTCTAAGCTTACTAAGGATTTGCTTGGCACCCACACTACTGTGTGCTTATTAAGGATGTGTGGGACACATACTCTACTGTAAGCTTACTAAGGATGTGCGGGGCACACACACTACTGTATGCTTACTAAGAAGGTGTAGGGCACACACACTACTGTAAGCTTGCTAAGGGGGTGTGGGGCACATACACTACTGTAAGCATATGAAAAAAGTGTGGGGCATGCACACACACACACACACACACACACACACACACACACACACACACACACACACACACACACACACTACTGCATGCTTACTAAGAAGGTGTGGGGCACACACACTACTGTAAGCTTACTAAGGGGATGTTGGGCACATACACTGCTGTAAGCTTATGGAGGAAGTGCAGGGCACACACACCAGTATATGCTTACAAAGTAGGTGTAGGGCACACACACACTATTCTATGCTTACTAAAGAGGTGTGGGGCGCACACACTATTATATGCTTAATAAGGAGTTTTGGAGTACAGACCCTACTGTATGCTTACTAAGGAAGTGATGGGCACACACACTACTGTATGCTTACTAAGGAGATGGGTGCACACTCCACTGTATCCTTACTTAGGACATGTGGGGCACACATAATACCATATAATAAATAAGTAGGTGTGTTGAACATGCACTACTGTATGCTTACTAAGGAAGTGTAAGGTGCACACACTACTGTATACTTACTAAGGAGCTGTTGGTAGCATGGCATATACTACTGTAAGCTTACTAAGGAAGTGCTTGGCACACATTCTTCCTTATGATTACTAAAGAGGTGTGGGGCGCACACCCTACTGTATTGTTACTAAGGAGTTGTGGGGCGCACACACTACTGTAAGCTTCCTATGGACATATGGGGCACACATACATTACTGTATGCTTACTAAGGGGCTGTCAGGCACATACACTACTGTGAGCTTATAAGGAAGTGTGGGGCACGCACACACCCACACACACAGACACACACACACACACTACTCTATGCCTACTAAGGAGGTGTGGGGAACATACACTTCTGTATACTTACTAAGGAGGTTTGGAGACACATACTACCGTACACTTACTAAGTAGGTGTGGAGTGCACATACTACTGTATGCTTAATAATGAGGTGTAAGGAGAAGTGGGGCTCACACACTACTCTAAGCTGCACACACACACACTACTGCATGCTTACTTAAGTGGTGTGGGGCACACACACTACTGTATGCTTACTAAGGAAGTGGTGGGCACACACATTACTCTAGGTTTACTAAGGAGGTGTGGGGCACACACACTAATATATGCTTAGTAAGGAGGTGTGAGGCACACAACAGTACTGTAAGATTACAAAGGAGGTGTAAGGCACATACCCTACTGTAAGCTTCCTAATAAGGTGCGTGGGGAGACACACTAGTTTATGCTTACTAAGGATTTGCATGGCACACACACTACTGTATGCTTAGTAAGAAGGTGTGGGGCACACACACTACTGTAAGCTTACTAAGGTGGTGTGGGACACAAACAGTACCTTATGCTTACCAAGGAGGTGCTTGGCACACACACCTTTGTTTGCTAACTAAGGATGTGTTGGGCACAAACACTACTGTATGCTTACTAAGGAGGTTTGGGGCACAGACACTACTGCACGCTTGCTAAGCTAAGGAGGTGTGGGGTGCTCACACTACTGTATGCTTAATAAGGATGTATAAGGAGTTGTGGGGCACACACACTACTCTAGGCTGCTAAGGAGCTGTAGGGCACACATTATTGTAAGCTTACTAAGGATGTGTGGGGCACACACACTGCTGTAAGCTAATTAAGGAGGTGTGGAGCACATACACTACTATAAGCTTATGGAGAAAGTGAGGGGCACACACACCAGTATATGCTTACAAAGTAGGTGTGGTGCACACATACTACTGTATGCTTACTAAGGATGTGTGGTGCGCACACACTACTATATGCTTAATAAGGTGTGGGGTACACACACAGTACTGTAAGCTTGCAAAGGAGGTGTGAGGCACATACACTACTGTAAGCTTACTAACGAGGTGTGTGGACAGACACACTAGTTTATGCTTACTAATAAGCTTTGGGGCACACACACTACTGTATGCTTACTAAGGAAGTTGGGGGACACACACTACTCTAAGCTTACTAAGGATTTGCTTGGCACCCACACTACTGTGTGCTTATTAAGGACGTGTGGGACACATACTCTACTGTAAGCTTAATAAGAATGTGCGGGGCACACACACTACTGTATGCTTACTAAGAAGGTGTAGGGCACACACACTACTGTAAGCTTGCTAAGGGGGTGTGGGGCACATACACTACTGTAAGCATATGAAAAAAGTGTGGGGCATGCACACACACACACACACACACACACACACACACACACACACACACACACACTACTGCATGCTTACTAATTAGCAGTGGGGCACACACACTACTGTAAGCTTACTAAGGGGATGTTGGGCACATACACTGCTGTAAGCTTATGGAGGAAGTGCAGGGCACACACACCAGTATATGCTTACAAAGTAGGTGTAGGGCACACACACACTATTCTATGCTTACTAAAGAGGTGTGGGGCGCACACACTATTATATGCTTAATAAGGAGTTTTGGAGTACAGACCCTACTGTATGCTTACTAAGGAAGTGATGGGCACACACACTACTGTATGCTTACTAAGGAGATGGGTGCACACTCCACTGTATCCTTACTTAGGACATGTGGGGCACACATAATACCATATAATAAATAAGTAGGTGTGTTGAACATGCACTACTGTATGCTTACTAAGGAAGTGTAAGGTGCACACACTACTGTATACTTACTAAGGAGGTGTTGGTAGCATGGCATATACTACTGTAAGCTTACTAAGGAAGTGCTTGGCACACATTCTTCCTTATGATTACTAAAGTGGTGTGGGGCACACACCCTACTGTATTGTTACTAAGGAGTTGTGGGGCGCACACACTACTGTAAGCCTCCTATGGACATATGGGGCACACATACATTACTGTATGCTTACTAAGGGGCTGTCAGGCACATACACTACTGTGAGCTTATAAGGAAGTGTGGGGCACGCGCACACACACACACACACACACACACACACACACACACACACACACACACACACACACACACACACACACACACTACTCTATGCCTACTAAGGAGGTGTGGGGAACATACACTTCTGTATGCTTACTAAGGAGGTTTGGAGACACATACTACCGTACACTTACTAAGTAGGTGTGGAGTGCACATACTACTGTATGCTTAATAATGAGGTGTAAGGAGAAGTGGGGCTCACACACTACTCTACGCTGCACACACACACACACACACTACTGCATGCTTACTAAAGAGGTGTGGGGCACACACACTACTGTATGCTTACTAAGGAAGTGGTGGGCACACACATTACTCTAAGTTTACTAAGGAGGTGTGGGGCACACACACTAATATATGCTTAGTAAGGAGGTGTGAGGCACACAACAGTACTGTGAGATTACAAAGAAGGTGTAAGGCACATACCCTACTGTAAGCTTCCCAATGAGGTGCGTGGGGAGACACACTAGTTTATGCTTACTAAGGATTTGCGTGGCACACACACTACTGTATGCTTAGTAAGAAGGTGTGGGGCACACACACTACTGTAAGCTTACTAAGGGGGTGTGGGACACAAACAGTACCTTATGCTTAACAAGGAGGTGCTTGGCACACACACCTTTGTTTGCTAACTAAGGATGTGTTGGGCACAAACACTACTGTATGCTTACTAAGGAGGTTTGGGGCAGAGACACTACTGCACGCTTGCTAAGCTAAGGAGGTGTGGGGTGCTCACACTACTGTATGCTTAATAAGGATGTATAAGGAGATGTGGGGCACACACACTACTCTAGGCTGCTAAGGAGCTGTAGGGCACACATTATTGTAAGCTTACTAAGGATGTGTGGGGCACACACACTGCTGTAAGCTAATTAAGGAGGTGTGGAGCACATACACTACTATAAGCTTATGGAGAAAGTGAGGGGCACACACACCAGTATATGCTTACAAAGTAGGTGCGGTACACACACACTACTGTATGCTTACTAAGGATGTGTGGTGTGCACACACTACTATATGCTTAATAAGGTGTGGGGTACACACACAGTACTGTAAGCTTGCAAAGGAGGTGTGAGGCACATACACTACTGTAAGCTTAGTAACAAGGTGTGTGGACAGACACACTAGTTTATGCTTACTAATAAGCTTTGGGGCACACACACTACTGTATGCTTACTAAGGAAGTTGGGGGACACACACTACTCTAAGCTTACTAAGGATTTATTTGGCACCCACACTACTGTGTGCTTATTAAGGATGTGTGGGACACATACTCTACTGTAAGCTTACTAAGGAGGTGTGGGGCACACACATTACTGTATGCTTACTAAGAAGGTTTGGGGCACACACACTACTTTAAGCTTGCTAAGGGGGTGTGGGGCACATACACTACTGTAAGCATATGAAGAAAGTGTGGGGCACACACACATGCACACACACACACACACACACACACACACACACACACACACACACACAAACATACTACTGCATGCTTACTAAGTAGCTGTGGGGCACACACACTACTGTAAGCTTACTAAGGGGATGTTGGGCACATACACTGCTGTAAGCTTATGTAGGAAGTGCAGGGCACACACACCAGTATATGCTTACAAAGTAGGTGTGGGGCACACACACACTAGTCTATGCTTACTAAAGAGGTGTGGGGCGCACACACTATTATATGCTTAATAAGGAGGTTTGGAGTACAGAACCTACTGTATGCTTACTAAGGAAGTGATGGGCACACAGACTACTGTATGCTTACTAAGGAGATGGGTGCACACTCCACTGTATCCTTACTTAGGACATGTGGGGCACACATAATACCATATGATAAATAAGTGGGTGTGTTGAACATGCACTACTGTATGCTTACTAAGGAAGTGTAAGGTGCACACACTACTGTATACTTACTAAGGAGGTGTTGGTAGCATGGCCTATACTACTGTAAGCTTTCTAAGGAAGTGCTTGGCACAGATTCTTCCTTATGATTACTAAAGGGGTGTGGGGCACACACCCTACTGTATTGTTACTAAGGAGTTGTGGGGCGCACACACTACTGTAAGCTTCCTATGGACATATGGGGCACAGATACACTACTGTATGCTTACTAAGGGGCTGTCAGGCACATACACTACTGTGAGCTTATAAGGAAGTGTGGGGCATGCACACACCCACACACACAGACACACACACACACACACACACACACACACACACACACACACACACACACACACACACACACTACTCTATGCCTACTAAGGAGGTGTGGGGCACATACACTTCTCTATGCTTACTAAGGAGGTTTGGAGACACATACTACTGTACACTTACTAAGTAGGTGTGGAGTGCACATACTACTGTATGCTTAATAATGAGGTGTAAGAAGATGTGGGGCTCACACACTACTCTAAGCTGCACACACACACACACTACTGCATGCTTACTAAAGAGGTGTGGGGCATACACACTACTGTATGCTTACTAAGGAAGTGGTGGGCACACACATTAAGCTTACTAAGGAGGTGTGGAGCACACACACTAATATATGCTTAGTAAGGAGGTGTGAGGCACACAACAGTACTGTAAGATTACAAAGGAGGTGTAAGGCACATACACTACTGTAAGCTTCCCAATGAGGTGCGTGGGGAGACACACTAGTTTATGCTTACTAAGGATTTGTGCGGCACACACACTGCTGTATGCTTACTAAGGAGGTGTGGAGCACATACACTACTGTAAGCTTATAAGGAAGTGTGGGGCACGCACTCACCCACACACACAGACACAGACACACACACACACACACACACACACACACACACACACACACACACACACACACACACACACACTCACACTACTGCATGCTTACTAAAGAGGTGTGGGGCACACACACTACTATATGCTTACTAAGGAGGTGTGTGGCACACACAGAGTACTGTAAGATTACAAAAGAGGTGTGGGGCACATACACTACTGTAAGCTTACTAACAAGGTGCGTGGGCAGACACACTAGTTTATGCTTACTAAGGGGCTGTGGGGCACACACACTACTGTATGCTTGCTAAGGAGGTGTGGGTCACACACTACTGTATGCTTACTAAGGAGGTGGGGGGCCCACACACCCTTCTAAGCTTACTAAGAATTTGCTTGACACACACACTACTATATGCTTATGAAGGAAGTGTGGGGCACATACAATACTGTAAGCTTACTTAGGAGGTGTGGGTCACACAAACTACTGTATGCTTACTAAGAAGGTGTAGGTCACACACACTACTGTAAGCATACTAAGGGGGTATAGGGCACATACACTACTGTAAAAGTATGAAGGAAGTGTGGGGCATGCAGACACACACACACACACACACACACACACACACATACACACACACACACACACACACACACACACACACTACTGGATGCTTACTAAGGAGGTGTGGGGCAAACACACTACTGTATGTTTACTAATATGGTGTAGTGCACACACACTACTGTATGCTTACTAAGGAGGTGGGGTGCACACACACAAGTCTAACTTGCTAAGGAGGTGTGGGGCACACACACTACTGTAAGCTTACTAATGGGGTGTGGGGCACGTACACTACTGGAAGCTTACGGATTAACTGCGGGGCACACACACCAGTATATGCTTACAAAGTAGGTGTGCGGCACACACACTACTGTATGCTTACTAAGGAGGTGTGAGGCACACACACTGCTATATGCTTAATAAGGAGGTTTGGAGCAGACACACTACTGTATGCTTACTAAGGAGGTGTTTGGTATACACACTTCTGTATGCTTACTAAAGAGATGTGGGACACACACATTACTGTATGCTTACTATGGAGGTGGGGGCACACACACTACTGTATGCTTACTAAAGAGGTGTGGTACTAGAGATGAAATCAGAGTCATTCTACTACAACTCAGAATGATACAAATGTTAATAAACCTATCTCTGCATGCTCCTTTATATTAGAACACAGGATAGGGAACATAGATCATTCAAGCCTTGAGGACTATAAGCATTAACCCTTATTCACCAAGTAAGCTCACGAATTTCCAATAGTAAGTTAAACGGACCTCCTCTAGAATCATGCTGTACCTGATCTATAATTTGAAAACTAAAGCTGTGTTGTGGATACTCATGTATATGTTTCGCTAGTGCGTTCTCAACTTTAGATTTTTTGATGCTATAGACATGCTTGTACACCCTGTCTCTGAGTCTCCAGTCAGTCTTCCCTATATATAGAAACAGGGGCAGAGTCTACAAGCATCCAAATACACCACACTCTTAGACAAACAATTAAACCTCTGGTTAATAGAATACTTCTTACCCCTAATGGTGAAAGTGTGTCCCATGCTTATATGCTTACAATATGGGCAACTGTCACATTTAAACATACCCACAGTTCTAGTAAAAGTTGGTTTCACTCTCTCCAACAGGTTCTTGAGATTAGCACCCCTTCTATATGTGATCTGAGGAGTTGGATCCACAATGGGGGCCAAGTCCCTCTCTGACTTAAATAAATTCCAATTCTTGGAAATAATCCTCCTTATAATGAATGCATCAAGGATGTAAGTAAAAATAAAAGTTATCCTAAAAGGATCGGTTTCATCAGCCTGAATAAGTCCATCATTTGAACCTCGTGTATCTGCCAACCGGGGCTTTGGAAATAAAATCAGACGGAAATAACCATTGATTCTTTTCTGTCTGATTTTGAATTGTAAATCATCCAATAAATGTGCAGGGTACACCCTGAGTCATAAACATATTGTATAATGCTTGGCACTCTATATGAAATTCTAACTCATCCGACACCATCCTAGCTGCCCTTACCAACTGTCCTTTCACCACTGATCTTTCCTGTTGGTAAGGGTGACAGCTCGAAAAGTGGAGGAAAGAGTTGGAATAGGTTGGCTTCCTATGTATCTCAGCCTTAAATGATCGAGTGTACTTATTCTTGCAAAGGTAAACGTCCAAGTAACTAATGAATTCATCTCCTACATTGTGTGTAAATTGTAAAAATTGGGTGGACCCATTAAGATGTAATATTAATGCTTGAATTTCATCAGCTGTACCATTAAATAACATAAAACTGTTGTCTAAAAATCTTGTGTAGAAAACTATTGCTTTCCTATAAGGGTTGCTTTCATTGAAAACATAACATTGTTCCCAGTGGGCCATGACTAGATTCACAAAACTGGCTCCAGAAGGGGAACCCATCGCAACTCTTGATTTCTGTAAGTAATAGCTACCATTAAACATGAAATAATTATTATATAAAATTAAGTCCAACAAACCCTCGATTAGTCCAACTTCCATTTCTGGGCAACCCTTACACCTGATCAAGTCGGTCACCCACTCAATACCCAAGTCCACAGGTATCACAGTATATAAGTCTTTGACGTCAATAGTCAAAAATAAAGACTCGTCATTATAATCCAGGTCATTTATACCATTTAAAAATGACCACAATGGTCAAACTTTACCACATACTTCTTTAAGGTTGCGTCAACGAATTTAGCCAATGCATAAGTGATAGAGTTCCTGCCGTTTACTATCAGACGTAATGGTGGATTCTCAATGTCCTTATGGACCTGAGGTATTCCAAAAATTATTGGCGTTATAGGAGCAAGGCTTGATAAATAATTATAAAGCTTCAAGGAAATCCTAGATTCAATAAAAAGGTTGTTGAGGTAAACCTTGATTTATTGATGTGCTCGGTTCATCTCGTTCAGAGCGGCTGGAACATAATGATCACAGTCCAACAACTCCAACATACGGTTAATATAGTCATTGTTGTCAAAAAATACGAGACCTCCCCCCTTATCAGGTTTTATAACCCTGATATTTTGGTAACTGAGATGTTCCAAACAGTCCCAGTCATTCTTGGTGAAATTCCTTACCGAGCTTAGGGACTTGTCTCGGTCAAAATAGACACTATCACGTATGTCCAACTTACAAATCTGTTCAAAAAATGAAAGATCAGGGGGTAGGGGAGGATTGAACATGCTCAATACCTTGCATTCACTGTTTTCTCGGGGTTGGTCCTTAAAAAGTAGTGCCAAGTTAATCCTACGTACAAAGGATTTTAACTCAATAATAATTCCTGCTACGCTTTTCCTACAGTCAGGGATAAAGGTTAACCCCTTGGATAACAAATCAGCTAACCTGATATCAACATCCATAGATTGAATATCTTAAAATCCTTGCCTTTGTTATACACTAAACGAAGGTTGTGGGCACCAGCAATCATATCATGTAGCTGAATCAAGGAGTCACTGGTTAAGGGTTCAATTAATGTGGATCTACTCACTTCCTTTTCAAGTTCTTTCTCTCGATAAAATTCCCTTTGGAAGTTGAATTCATTTGCTGGCGACCCTTCCTGTAAAAAGTTTGAGAGTAATCATTAGGGCCTGCACTGAGATGATTGGAATTTGAGTTGAAATTGGCGGAATCATGGGTCAATTGGCCATTGTTACTACCAAAATTACTTTGGTTAGTATTGGTTCTCTTGTTACTTATCAAGCGTCCATTCCAATAAGTATTATTATCTTGGTTCTGACCACCCGACTTAGAAGCTGCCTCTGCATAAGAGCAAGCAGCTGGGCTAGATCCTGAATTGGAATTATCTCCATCTCTAAATTGACCATCCTCACCATTGCCATTAGTAAGGGGTTGGCTCGTGGGGTTCACCCATACTTGTGAGGGTGGTGGCTTAAGATAAGCAACACCACTGGTATAATCTTTACTATGACGAGTTAACCTCCTATTCTTAGTAGCTTTCATCTTAGCCATCTGGCCATTAATACTAGTAAAAATTTGCTCATACTTATAGCGAGTAAAATCAATGTCCTTTGTGATAGCTACATCGAGAAATTCAGTGTCTACATTCAGCTCTTCTATCAGTAATAAATAGTGTTTAATAAACATTTCCATGAGTTCAAGTCCTTGTCTATCAAACAAGGACAACAAGTCCTTGTGGAAAGGAGAATCACTGATTAGCCCAGTTGGAAAGCACCAAGAACTCAATCCCTTAGGTACCTGACATCTACTCAGACTTTCTCAGAAATAAGCTACCTCCAATTGAAGCTTTTTCACCTTAAAAGCTTTGAAGTCAAACAGCATCAAATTTTCAAAAATATCAGTTTTACTACTATTGGTAGCCTCAGTTGAATTGCCAGGGTCAAAAAAACTGTCATTGCTTAAAGATACAGGCTCATGGAGCCAATGTTTTACTCTGGTAAAAACAGCACTCGTTGGGTTCCCATGTAAGTTAACCAAGCCAACTCTATTAGCATTGTTTACTTGTGCTGGAATAACCCTGTTCATTTGCACCATACTGACATTATAATTTTGTACTGCATTGATCCCTGTAGTAGTAAAAAAATCAACAGTACCTGTGTCCTTTTGAGCCATATTGTTCCCCGGTGCTTGGTTAATCCCTATTCTGAGCTGTTAAGGCAATCCCAAGTTAAATGTGTGTGCGCTGTCCAAAACATTTGAATTCTAGAAACCATGTGAGCCCTGTAAGCCCAAACCATTGCTGACAGTATCAAAGTCATTTCCTCCAATCACAGAATTCCCCCAAACTGCAGAGCTACCATTCAGATCTGGCTCACCTGTCGAGGGTGTGGCAGTTGTCAGCAAAGCAGTAATTTCCTTCCTACACACAACCACATAATTAGTGCTATGCAAAACAACTTCCTCTACACCTACGTTATTATTCTCCACAACCGGAACGGGTTTGATCAAGCCGTTAACCATTAGGGTAAAATCGTCCAATTTTTTTGACAAAACCAAAACCATATTCATTAATTGTTGTATATCCCATGCTGCAGATTCAGTGTTAGGTTCAATACCATTCACTAGTTAGTTCTCCTGCGAGAACAGAGTCTCCTGTGTGGATACCAATTCAGACGCCATGCAGACGTTCACAAAAAGACGTTAAACACAAACCAGGCAAAAAAATATATTGAGGAAATCCAAAACAATGTAGCAGGCTCGAACTTAATTCTCCAGGAAGACACTTTATTAAAATGAAGTTAGCACTTTTATTTTACTACATTGAGTAAAACTTCTTCAGACAACAACAGAATGAAGTTAACCCCTTAAATACGTGGCACTCCCATGAATAAATTAATCAATTAAAACATTGAAGTGCACCCATCAAATCAAATCATGTCAATACATCAATTTTTGTCAAAGTAGAAACATATACCTCACAAGTAATTCACCAAGATGCTTACTATAAAATGTATATATGAAGTACTTGTTAAAGTATAATAAAACTGTTAAAAATGAATGTGGATAAAAATGGATAAACTAAGTGGACATGGAAGTAAAAATCCCCTAGAAAATGAGCTTAAAAATATTGAAAATATTCTAAAAATATATATGAATATGTTGAAAATATTCACGGATGCTTAGAATCCATTAATGTCCAGGAACCCACTACTATGAATTTTCTTACAAGGTAATATTTTAAATACTCATCCAGACAAAATTAAAACCATGCCTACAAGAATATAATAGAATAGTTATAAGATAAGTTATTATAAAATATAAAAACAATATATATAAAAATAAAAATGCCCTAAGATTGATCTTAAAATCTACATTAGTAAAGGGCTCACATTATCGGTACTAGAGATGAAATCAGAGTCATCCCACTACAACTCAGAATGATCCAAGATGTTAATAAACCTATCTTTGCAAGCTCCTATATTTTAGAACACTGGATAGGGAACATAGATCATTCAAGCCTGGAGGACTATAAGGATTAACCCTTATTTGCCAAGTAAGCTCACAAATTTCAGATACGTTAAAAGGACCTCCTCTAGGATCATTCTGCACCTGAGCTATAATTTGAAAACTAAAGCTGTGTTGTGGATACTCATGTATATGTTTCGCTAGTGCATTCTCAACTTTAGAATTTTTGATTCTGTAGACATGCACATAGACCCTGTCCCTCAGTCTCCGGTAAGTCTTCCCTATATAGAAACAGGGGCAGAGTCTACAAGCAGCCAAATACACCACACTCTTAGACAAACAATTAAACCTCCGATTAATAGAATACTTCTTACTCCTAATGGGGAAAATTTGTCCCGTGCTTATATGCTTAGAATATGGGCAACTCTCACATTTAAACATACCCACAGTTCTAGTAAAAGTTGGTTTCACTTTCTCCAACAGTTTCTTGAGATTAGCACCCCTTATATATGTCATCCGAGGAATAGGATCCACAATGGGGGCCAAGTCTCTGTCTGACTTTAATAATTTCCAACTCTTGGAAATAATCCTCCTTAGAATGGATGCATCAAGGCTGTAAGTAAAAATAAAAGTTATCCTTAAAGGATCGGTTTCATCAGCCTGAATAAGTCCATCATTTGAATCTCGTGTATCTGCCAACCGGGGCTTTGGAGCTAAAATCAGATGGAAATAACCATTAATTCTTTTTCGTCTGATCTTGGATACTAAATCATCCAATAAATGTAAAGGGTACCTCAGATTCATAAACATATTGTATAATGTTTGGCATTCTAAACCAAATTCCATCTAATCCAACACCATCCTAGCTGCCCTTACCATCTGTCCTTTCACCACTGATCTTTTCTGTAGGTAAGGGTGACAGCTTGAAAAGTGGATGAAAGAGATGGAATAGGTCAGCTTCCTATGTATTTTAGCTTTAAAAGATTGTGTGTTTCTATCCTTGTAAAGGTAAACGTCCAAGTAACAAATGAATTCATCTCCTACATCGTGTGTAAATTGTAAAAATTGGGTGGACCCATTAGGATGTAACAGTAATGCTTGAATTTCATTGACTGTACCATTAAATAATATAAAAATGTTGACTAAAAATCTTGTGTAGTAAGCTACTGCTTTCCTATAAGGGTTGCTGTCATTGAAAACATAACATTGTTACCAGTGGGCCATGACTAGATTCGGAAAACTGGCTCCACAAGGGGAACCCATCGCAACTCCTGATTTCTGTAAATAATAGCTACCATTAAACATGAAATAATTATTATTTAAAATTAAGTCCAACAAACCCATGATTAGTCCAACTTCCCTTTCCGGGCAACCCTTAGACCTGATCAAGTCGGTCACCCACTCAATGCCCAAATCCACAGGTATCACAGTATACAAGTATTTGACATCAATAGTCAAAAATAAAGACTCGTCATTATAATCCAGGTCATTTATACCATTTAAAAATGACCACAGATCCTTACAAATGTGGTCAAACTTTACCACATACTTCTTTAAGGATGCGTCAATGAATTTAGCCAATGCATAAGTGATAGAGTTCCTGCCATTTACTATCAGACATAATGGTGGATTCTCAACGTCCTTATGGACCATAGGTATTCCAAAAATTATTGGCGTTATAGGAGCCAGGATTGATAAATAATTGTAAAGGTCCAAGGAAATCCTAGATTGAATAAAAAGGTCATTGTGGTAAACCTTGATTTTTTGATGTGCTCGGTTCATCTCATTTAGAGAGGCTGGAACATAATGGTCACAATCCAACAACTCCAACATATGGTTAAAATAGTTGTCATTGTCAGAAAATACAAAACCTCCCCCCTTATCAGGTTTTATAACCCTGATATTTTGGTAACTGAGATGCTCCAAACAGTCCCAGTCCTTCTTGGTGAAATTCATTACCGAGTTTAGGGACTTGTCTCGGCCAAAATGGGCACTATCACGTATGTCCAACTCACAAATATGTTCAAAAAATGAAAGACCAGGGGGTAGGGGTGAATTGAACATGCTCAATACCTTGCATTTGTTGTTTGCTCGGGGTTGGTCCTTAAAAAGTAGTGCCAAGTTAATCCTACGTACAAAGGATTTTAAATCAATAATAGTTCCTGCTACACTGGCCCTACAGTCAGGGATAAAGGTTAACCCCTTGGATAACAAATCAGCTAACCTGACATCAACATCCATAGATGAATAATTGAAAATCTTAAAATCCTTGCCTTTGTTATATACTAAACGAAGGTTGTGGGCACCAGCAATCATATCATGTAGCTGAATCAAAGAGTCATTCTTTAAGGGTTCAATTAATGTGGGGCTACTCGGTTCCCTTTCAAGTTCTTCCCCTGGATGAAATTCCCGTTGGAAGTCAAATTCATTTGCTGGCGACCCTTCCTGTGAAAATTTAGGGAGTAATCATTAGGGCCTGCAGTAAGAAGATCGGAATTTGAGTTGAAATTGGTGGAATCATGGGTCAGTTGGCCAATGTTACTACCAAAATTAATTTGGTTAGTATTTGTTCTCTTGTTACTTGTCAAGCGTCCATTCCAATTAGCATTATTATTAACCTGGTTCTGACCACCTAACCTTGAAGCTGCCTCTGCATAAGAGCAAGCAGGTGGGCAAGATCCTGAATTGGAATAATCTTCATCTCTAAACTGACCATCCTCACCATTGCCATTAGTAAAGGGTTGGCTTGTAGGGTTCACCTATACTTGTGAGGGTGGTGGCTTAGGATAAGCAACACCATTGGTATAATCTTTACTATCACAAGTTAACCTCCTATTCTTAGTAGCTTTCATTTTAGCCATCTGGCCATTAATACTAGTAATAATTCACTCGTACTCAAAATTATAGCGAGTAAAACCAATGTCCTTTGTGATAGCTACATCGAGAAAGACAATCTCTACATTCAGCTCTTCTATCAGTAATAAATAGTGTTTAATAAACATTTCCATGAGTTCAAGTCCTTGTCTATCAAACAAGGACAAGTCCTTGTGGAAAGGAGAATCACTGATTAGCCCAGTTGGAAAGCGCCAAGACCTCAATCCCTTAGGTACTTGACGTCTACTTAGACATTCCCAGAAATAAGCTACTTCCAATTGAAGCTTTTTCAGTTTAAAAGCTTTGACATCAAACAGGAATAAGAAAAAGGCAAGGATGTAGTAAAAAAACAGTTCTTTATTCACGAACCAATATTGTAAGCACTTTCGGTCACACTGCAAGCTCCTATACTTTAGAACAAAAGAGAGGAACATAGATCATTCAAGCTTGCAGAGATAGGTTTATTAGCATTTTGGTTCATTCTGAGTTGTAGTGGGATGACTCACTGATTTCATCTCTAGTACCGATAATATAAGCGCTTTACTAATGTATGGATGAGTATGTAAGAAATTTGATAGTAGTGGATTCCTGGACATTAATGGATTATAAGTATCCGTGAATATTTTCAACATATTCATATATATTTTTAGCATATTTTCAATGTTTTTAAGCTATTTTCTAGGGTATTTTTACTTCCATGTCCACTTATTTTAATCATTTTTATCCACATTCATTTTTAACAGTTTTATTATACTTTAACAAGTACTTCACATATACACTTTATAGTAAGCATTTTGGTGAACTACTTGTGAGGTATATGTTTCTACTTTGACAAAAAAGGATGTATTGACGTGATTTGATTTGATGGGTGCACTTCAATATTTTAATGGATTCATTTATTCATGGGAGCGCCACTTATTTGAAGGGGTGACTTCATTCTGTTGTTGTCTGAAGAAGTTTTACTCAATGTAGTAAAACTAAAGCGATAACTTCATTTCAATAAATTTTCTTCCTTATAGGAAAGAAATAGTTTACTACTCAAGATTTTTAGACAACATTTTTTGTTATTTAATGGTACAGTCGATGAAATGCAAGCATTAATGTTACATCTTAATGGGTCCACCCAATTTTTGCAATTTACACACGATCTAGGCGATCTAGTTACTTGGGCGTTTACCTTTACAAGGATAGAAATACGCAATCTTTTAAAGCTAAGATACATAGGAAGCTGACCTATTTTAACTCTTTCTTCCACTTTTCCAGCTGTTACCCTTACCAACAGAAAATATCAGTGGAGAAAGGACAGTTGGTAAGGTCAGCTAGGATGGTGTCGGACGAGTTGGAATTTGGTTTAGAGTGCCAAGCATTATACAATATGTTTATGAATCGGGGGTACTCTTCACATTTATTGGACGATTTAGTATCCGAGATCAGGCGGAAAAGAATCAATGGTTATTTCCATCTGATTTTATTTCCAAAGCCCCGGTTGGCAGATACACGAGATTCAAATGATGGACTTATTCAGGCTGATGAAACCGATCCTTTTAGGATAACTTTTATTATTACTTACAGTCTTGATGCATCCATTATAAGGAGGATTATTTCCAAGAATTGGAATTTATTAAAGTCAGACAGGGACTTGGCCCTCATCGTGGATCCTACTCCTCGGATGACGTATTGAAGGGGTGCTAATCTAAAGAACCTGTTGGAGAAAGTGAAACTAACTTTTACTAGAACTGTGGGTATGTTTAAATGTGAGACTTGCCCATATTGTAAGCATATAAGCACTGGACAAACTTTCACCATTAGGGGTAAGAAATATTCTATTAACCAGAGGTTTAATTGTTTCTCTAAGAGTGTGGTGTATTTGGCTGTTTGTAGACTCTGCCCCTGTTTCTATATAGGGAAGACTGACTGGAGACTCAGGGACAGGGTCTATGAGCATGTCTACAGCATCAAAAAATCTAAAGTAGAATGCACTAGCAAAACATATACATGAGTATCCACAACACAGCTTTAGTTTTCAAATTATAGATCAGGTGTAGCATGATCCTAGAGGAGATCCTTTTAACTTATTATTGGAAATCCGTGAGCTTACTTGGCAAATAAGGATCAGTGCTTATAGTCCTTCAGGCTTGAATGATCTATGTTCCGTGTCCTGTGTTCTAAAATATAGGAGCTTGCAGAGATAGGTTTATTAAAATTTTGGATCATTCTAAGTTGTAGTGAGATGACTCACTGATTTCATCTCTAGTACCGATAATGTGAGCCCTTTACTAATGTAGATTTTAAGATCAATCTTAGGGCATTTTTATTTTTACATATGTTGTTTTAATATTTTATAATAACTTGTCTTATAACTATTCTATAATATTCTTGTAGGCATAGTTTTAAAAGAACTAGTACCTTTATACCCCCACAAAACCCCATGGTACACTTATTTGAAGTGTTATGTGAAACACAAATACGTAGATGTGTTAAGAAAGAAACAACACTACAGAACAACTTGACCACAGGTGAAAGATTCTGTTTGAATGAATTAATTTCTACAGACAAATACAGGGTTATGAAACCTGACAAAGGTGGTGTGGTTGTGGTTATGTCCAACACGGACTATTTGAGTAAAATGACCTTTATGTTAAGTGACAATGATACATATGAGAAGGTTTCTAAGTTTGAGGTCTATAGGGCCTATACTAAATTGGATTGGCAGTTGCATGAATTTTTGATGGAGGGTTTATTGACCAAAGATGAATATGATTATCTCATGGTTGAGTTACCCACTACACCATCCATCTTTGGTATTCTGAAAATCCACAAAGATGTGAATGATCCACCTTTCAGATCAATAGTTTCAGCTAAAGGCTCCAAAACAGAAGCTATGGCCTCATATGTGGATTTTCATTGCAAAAATATCTTGAATCTGTTACCCCACATTCTCAAAGATTCTTGGCACTGCCTAGATGTCGTTAGGCAACACAAAACCGATATTTACACCAAAACAATCATAGTCACAATAGACATAATTAACTTCTTTCAGTCATACCATATGCTTTGGGATTAGAAATGTTTGAAGACTGTTTATATAAATTTGGGAACATGCATACAGTAAAGCATAAATTGATGGTGGAACTTACAGAAATGGTATTATTTAACAACTACATTTTATTCGAAGGTGAATATTACAAACAGAGTACAGGAGTAGCTATGGGTCCCAGATGTGCACCCATATATGCTAATCTAGTTATAGCATATTGGGAAACACAGTTCATTTTTACTTCTGTGCACTCGTCTGGAATAGCACTTTATTTACGCTACCTGGATGATATACTCATTTTTTGGAAGGGTAACAAAGAAGAAATCCAGTAATTTGTTGAGTTTTTTATCACAACCACCACCTTTTTAAAATTTACAAGTAAGATTCACGATACAATATGTGATTATCTTGATATACTATTTTACAAGGAAGAGGATAGACTTGAGTCCAATATATTTCATAAGAAGACTTACTCAAACTTATTCCTACACTATGAGAGCTGCCATCCCCATTTCCAAAAAAAGAACTTAGTAAAAGGGCAGATGGTTAGATTATCTAGATTAGTGAGTGATGATAGAGTATTTCAAGAGAAAATGTGCAAACTTATCAATATGTTTTGTGACAGAGGATATCCCAAGGATATATTGAGTAATTTAACGAATGAGATGATGGCAAAAAGAAATACTATTTATAAACCCATTCTCATATATGGAATGGATACTGAAACATCAATAAATTAAAAGAGAAAGAATAAAGATTCTTTGATACTTCCATTTAATGAAACAGCATCAAAAATAGTAAATATAGTACATGAAACATGGCTCAGTGTTTTTAAGAATAAAACTGAACTCATGGATTATATTGGTTGTTACCCGGAGATAACATATAGTAGGGGTATGAATTTAAAACAACTAGTGGAGACGGATACTAATGTTAACATACACAAAATGTCCAAAATGAGTAAATGTGCTCTATGCAGTACTTGCAAGTTTATAAATGATGGACCCTATGTAGCAGTACAGAACTATAGGAGAACCATTATATGCCCTGGCTATTGCAATTGAAATACCAAGATGGTGGTTTATATTGTGACATGCACAAGCTGTCCCACTTTTTATGTAGGGAAGACCATCAGAAAACTTAGGTTACAAATTTTAGAACATATAAGGGACATTAAAAATAAAAAAAAACATTGAGTTCATTATATCTTCACAGCCAGAAATGTAATCATTTTAAAAGATTTATATTTTTTGTGATTGACAGAATTCCCAATAATAGTAAAGGAGGTGATGATAAAAAATTATTGGAAGCAAAGGAATGTTTATGGCAACTGAGACTGGATGCCACTAATTCACCTGGAATAAATTATTACATTTCCATTTCAAGTATATTAAAACACAATTCATACTGTATATAATTAATTGGACATTATAAAAGTTTTTTAGCATACATTTAGGTTTCAGTATAGGCAATTATATTCCAAATTTCAAACAAGCCAACAGTGTATATTATATAAGTTTTTAATACACAGGTATTATATTTTTTAAACATAGCATTTATTGAAATATATAATTATAATTGTATGAAACAACATTAGTCAAACAACAAGCATTGTTTAAAGAGAATGCTCAATATATTTTATGGTAGTTGTTATAAGTTTGTACGAGTTATTTTACATAGCTACTTCATCTCAATTTACTTTTGGCACTTGTAATTAATATTTAAGATTGGTTGAAGTCATTCATTGGTTTTAATATTAGGGCGTTGTGTTCTTAGTATATTTAAGGATGCATGTTTTTAATGATATTATACTCTGATGATGCCCAGAATGGTTAAGGGTGAAAGCGCTTAGTATTTTTATTTATTTGTTTGTGTTCTACCAGTTTTAATAAACGAGACCTTTCAAGATACTGGTTTGCTTTCTTGTTTTACCAGTAATTGTCTTTAAGTATTATTATAGTTTTAATTTTGTCTGGATGAGTATTTAAAATATTACCTTGTAAGAAAATTCATAGTAGTGGGTTCCTGGACATTAATGGATTCTAAGTATCCGTGAATATTTTCAACATATTCATATATATTTTTAGCATATTTTCAATGTTTTTAAGGTCATTTTCTAGGGGGTTTTACTTCCATGTCAACTTATTTTAACCATTTTTATCCACATTCATTTTTAACAGTTTTATTATACTTTAACAAGTACTTCACATACACACTTTATAGTAAGCATTTTGGTGAACTACTTGTGAGGTATATGTTTCTACTTTGACAAAAATTGATGTACTGACATGATTTGATTCGATGGGTGCACTTTAATGTTTTAATTGATTAATTTATTCATGGGAGTATCACTTATTTAAGGGGTTAACTTCATTCTGTTATTGTCTGAAGAAGTTTTACTCAATGTAATAAAACGAAAGCGCTAACTTCATTTTTATAAAGTGTCTTCCTGTTGAATTAAGTTTGAGCCTGCTACGTTGTTTTGCATTTCCTCAGACACAGGGCATACACATTACTGTAAGCTTGCTAAGGAGTTGCGGGGCACACACACTACTGTATGCTTACTAAGAAGGCATGGGCCAGACACATTGCCACATGTTTACTAAGGAGGTATAGGACACACACATACTTTATGCTTACTACGGAGGTGTGGGGCACACATACTACCTTATGCTTACTAAGGAGGTGTGGTGCGCACTCACCATTGTATGCTTACTAAGGAGGTGTGGGGCACACATAATACCATATGCTTAATAAGTAGGTGTGGGGAACATGCACTACTGTATGCTTACTAAGTTAGGTGTGGGGTGCACACACTACTGTATACTTACTAAGGAGGTGTTGGTAGCACATACTACTGCAAGCTTACTAAGGAAGTGTGGGGCACACATTCTTCGTTATGCTTACTAAGGAGGTGTGGGGCACACACACTACTGTATTGTTACTAAGGAGGTGTGGGGCACACACTACTATAAGCTTACTATGGAAGTATGTGGTACACTCACACTATTGTATGCCTACGAAGGAGGTGTGGTGCACACAGACTACCGTATACTTATTAAGGATGTGTGGGGCACACACACTACTTTGTTTAATAAGGAAATGGGGGCACACAGACTACTGTATACTTACTAAGAAGGTGGGAGGCACACACACTACAGTATACTTACTAAGGAGGTGAGGGGCACACAGACTACCATATGCTTACAAAAGAGGTGCTGGGCACATACACTATTGTATGCTAACTAAGGAGGTGTGGGGGACACAATTTGCCATATACTGACTAAGGAGGTGTGGGATACACACACTACCATATTCTTAGTAAGGATGTGTGGGGCACACACACTACTATATGCTTACTATTGAGGTATGGGTCACACACACTACTGTATGCTTACTACTGAGGTATGGGCACACACACTACTGTATGCTTACTAAGGAGGTGTGGGGCGCACACCTTATTATAAGCTTTCTCAGGAGCTGAGGAGCACATACACTACTGTAAGCTTACAAAGGAAGTGAGGGGCACACAAACGACTGTATGCTTATTAAGTAGGTGTGAGGCACACACACTTCTGTATGCTTACTAAGGTGGTGTGGGGTGCACACACTACTGTATGCTTAATAATGAGGTGTAAGGAGATGTGGGGCACACACTTTACTGTAGGTTTACTAAGGATGTGTGGGGCACACACACTACTGTAAGCTTACTAAGGAGTTATGGGGCACACACACTACTGTATGCTTACTAAGGAGGCATGGAGCAGACACACTACCATATGCTTATTAAGGAGGTATGGGGCACACATCCTGCCGTATGCTTACTAAGGAGGTGTGGCGCGCACACACTACCGTATGTTTACTAAAGAGGTGTGAGACACACATAATACAATATGCTTAAGAAGTAGGTGTGGGGAACAAGCACTATTGTATGCTTACTAAGAAGATGTGGGGCACACACAATACTGTAAGCTTACTAAGGGGATGTGGGGCACATACACTACTGTAAGCTTACCAAGGAAGTGAGGGGCACACACACAAGTATATGCTTATAAAGTAGGTATGGGGCACTGACACTACTGTATGCTTACTAAAGTGGTGTGGGGCACACACACTAATATATGCTTAACAAGGAGGTTTGGAGTACACACAATATTGTATGCTTACTAAGCAGGTGTAGGGTACACACACTACTGTATGCCTGCTAAGGAGGTGTGGGCCACACACACACTACTATAAGCTTATTGAAGAGGTGTGGGGCACATACACTACTGTAAGCTTACGAAGGAAGTGAGGGGCACAAACACTACTGTATGCTTACTAAGTAGGTTTGGGGCTCACACACTACTGTATGCTTACTAAGGAGGTTTGGGTTACACAGACGACCGTACACTTACTAAGGAGGTGTGGGGTGCACACACTACTGTATGCTTAATAAAGTCGTGCAAAGAGATGTGGAGAACACACACTACTCTAAGCTGCTAAGGAGCTGTGGGGTACACACATTACTGTAAGCTTACTAAGGATGTGTGTGGCACACCCACTACTGTAAGTTTACTAAGGAGGTATGGGGCACACACTATTGTATGCTTATTAAGAAGGTGTGGGGCACACACACTACTGTAAGTTTACTAATGGGGTGCGAGGCACTCACATTACTCTAAGTTTACTAAGGAGGTGAAGAGCACACGCACTACTGTATGCTTAGTAAGAAGGTGTGGGGCACACACTACTGTAGGCTTACTAAGGGGGTGTGGGGCACATACACCACTGTAAGCTTACGAAGGAAGTGAAGGGCACACACACACACACACACACACACACACACACACACACACACACACACACACACACACACACACACACACACACATATGCACACACATATACACACTACTGCATGCTTACTAAGGAGATGTGGGGCACAAACACTACTGTATGTTTACTAAGGCGGTGTGAGGCCCACCCACTACTGTAAGCATACTAAGGAGGTGTGGGGCATACACACTACTGTAGGCTTACTAAGGGGGTGTGGGGTACATAGACTACTGCAAGCTTATGAAGGAAGTGCGGGGCAAACACACGTGTATATGCTTATAAACTTGATGTGGGGCACACACACTACTGTGAGCTTACTAAGGAAATGTGGGGCGCACACACTATTATATGCTTAAAAAGGAGGTTTAGAGTACGCACCCTAATGTATGCTTACTATGGAGGTGTGGGGCACACACATAACTGCATGCTTACTAAGGAGGTGCAGGACACACACACTACTATAAGCTTACTTAAGAGGTGTGGGGCACACACTATTGTATGCTTATTAAGGAGTTTTGGGACACACACACTAATATATGCTTAATAAGGAGGTGTGGGGCACACACACAGTACTGTAAGCTTACAAAGGAGGTGTGGGGCACATACACTACTGTGAGCTTACTAACGAGGTGCGTGGGCAGACACACTAGTTTATGCTTACTAAGGAGCTGCGGGGCACACACACTACTTTATGTTTACTAATGATTTGCTTGGCACACATACTACTGTATGCTTATTAAGGAGGTGTGGGGCACATACAGTACTTTAAGCTTACTTAAGAGGTGCGGGGCACAGGCACTACTGTATGCTTACAAAGAAGGTGTGAGGCACACTCACTACTGTAAGCTTACTAAGGGGGTGTGGGGCACATACACTACTGTAAGCTTATGAAGGAAGTGTGGGGCATGCAGACACAAATACACACACACACACACACACACACACACACACTGCTTGCTTATAGGTTCATAGGTTCATAGGTTAGTACTAAGCTAACTGCCCTTGGGAGCCATTTTAAGCCTAGCCAATTATCCCTTGTGAGACTCAAACCCTGCACCTTGTGCTTGCAAGGCAAACACCTTAACTATTAGGCCACCCTCCCAACCCTGAGGATGTGTGTGGGGCACACACACTACTGTAGGTTTACTAAGGAGGTGGGGGCACATAGACTACTGTAAGCTTATGAAGGAAGTGCAGGGCAGACACACGTGTATATGCTTATAAACTTGGTGTGGGGCACACACACTACTGTGAGCTTACTAAGGAGATGTGGGGCAGATACACTACTGTAAGTGTACGTATGATGTGAGGGGCACACACTCTACTGTATGCTTACTTAAGAGGTGTGGGGCACAAACTACTGTATGCTTATTTAGGAGTTGTGGGCACACACACTGATATATGCTTAATAAGGAGGTGTGGGGCACACACACAGTGATGTAAGCTTACAAATAGGTGTGGGGCACATACACTACTGTAAACTTACTAACAAGGTGGGTGGGCAGACACACTAGTTTATGTTTACTAAGGAGCTGTGGGGCACACACACTACTTTATGCTTACTAATGATTTGCTTGGCACACATATTACTGTATTCTTATTAAGGAGGTGTGGGGCACATACAGTACTTTAAGCTTACTTAAGAGGTGTGGGGCACAGGCACTACTGTATGCTTACTAAGGGGGTGTGGGGCACATACACTACTGTAAGCTTATGAAGGAAGTGCGGGGCACACAGATACAAACACACACAGACACACAGACACACACACACACACACACACACACACACACACACACACACACACACACACACACACACACACACACAAACACTGCTTGCTTACTAAGGATGTGTGGGGCACACACACTACTGTATGTTTTCTAAGGAGGTGGGGGACACACACTACTCTAAGCTTACTAAAGTGGTGTGGGGCACACACACTACTGTAAGCTTACTAAGGGTGTGTGGGGCACATACACTACTGTAAGCTTACAGAGGAAGTGTGGGACACAAACACCAGTTTATGCTTTCAAATTAGGTGTGGGGCACACACACTACTGTATGCTTCTAAAGAGATGTGGGGTCCACACACTACTATGTGCTTAATAAGGAGGTTTGGAGTACACACCCTACGGTATGCTTAATAAAGAGGTGTTTGGCACACACACTTCTGTATGCCTACTAAGGAGGTGTTGGGCACACCCATTACTGTATGTTTACTATGGAGGTGTGAGGCACACAAACTACTATAAGCATACTAAGGAGGTTTTGGGCACACACACTACTGTATGCTTTCTAAAAAGGCATGGGCCAGACACACTGCCACATGCTTACTAAGGAGGTATGGGGCACTCACATGTATGCTTACTATGGAGGTGTGGGGAACACATACTACTGTATGATTACTCAGGAGATGTGGGGAACATGCACTACTGTATGCTTACTAAGTTAGGTGTGGGATGCACACACTATTGCATACTTACTAAGGAAGTCTTGGTAGCACATACAACTGCAAGCTTACTAAGGAAGTGTGTGGGGCACACACACTACTGTAGGTTTACTAAGGAGGTGTGGGGCACACACACTACTGTATGTTTACTAAGGAGGTGGGGGGCACATAGACTACTGTAAGCTTATGAAGGAAGTGCGAGGTAGACACATGTGTATATGCTTATAAACTTGGTGTGGGGCACACACTACCGTGAGCTTACTAAGGAGATGTGGGGCGCACACACTACTATATGCTTAAAAAGGAGGTTTAGAGTACACACCCTACTGTATGCTTATTAAGGAGGTCTGGGGCACACACATTACTGTATGCTTACTATGGAGGTGCAAGGCACACACACACTACTATAAGCTTACTAAGGAGGTGTGGGGCAGATACATTACTGTAAGCTTACGTATGATGTGAGGGGCACACACTCTACTGTACGCTAACTTAAGAGGTGTGGGGCACAAACTACTGTATGCTTATTAAGGAGTTGTGGGCACACACACTACTTTATGCTTACTAATGATTTGCTTGGCACACATATTACTGTATGCTTATTGAGGAGGTGTGGGGCACATACAGTACTTTAAGCTTACTAAAGTGGTGCGGTGCACAGGCACTACTGTATGCTTACAAAGAAGGTGTGGGGCACACTCACTACTGTAAGCTTACTAAGGGGGTGTGGTGCACATACACTACTGTAAGCTTATGAAGGAAGTGTGGGGCACGCAGATACAAACACACACACGCACACACACACACACACACACACACACACACACACACACACACACACACACACTGCTTGCTTACTAAGGATATGTGGGGCACACACACTACTGTATGTTTATTAAGGAGGTGGGGGACACACACGACCCTAAGCTTACTAAAGAGGTGTGGGGCACACACACTACTGTATGCTTTCTAAAAAGGCATGGGCCTGACACACTACCACATGCTTACTAAGGAGGTGTGGGGCACTCACATGTATGCTTACTATGGAGGTGTGGGGAACACATACTACTGTATGATTACTCAGGAGATGTGGGGAACATGCACTACTGTATGCTTACTAAGTTAGGTGTGGGATGCACACACTATTGCATACTTACTAAGGAGTTGTTGGTAGCACATACTACTGAAAGCTTACTAAGGAAGTGTGTGGCACACATTCTTCCTTATGGTTACAAAAGAGGTGTGGGGCACACATACTACTGTATTGTTTCTAAGAAGGTGTGGGGCGCGCACACTACTATAAGCTTACTATGGAAGTACGGGGCACACTCACACTACTGTATGCTTACGAAAGAGGTGTGGTGCACACAGACTACCGTATGCTTACTGAGGATGTGTGTGGCACACACACTACTTTATGCGTAATAAGGAAATGGGGGCACACACACTACTGTATGCTTACTAAGGTGGTGGGGCACTCACACACTACAGTATGTTTACTAAGGAGGTGAGGGGAACACAGACTACCATATGCTTACTAAAGAGTTGCTGGGCACATACACTATTGTATCCTAACTAACGAGGTGTGGGGCACACAAACTACCATATACTTACTAAGGAGGTGTGGGTGCACACTCTATCATATTCTTACTAAGGATGTGTGCGGCACACGCACTACTGTATGCTTACTATTGAGGTGTGGGGCACACACACTACTGTATGCTTACTAAGGAGGTGTGGGGTGCACACACTACTGCATTCTTAATAAGGAGGTTTGGAGTACACACACTGCAAACCTCCTTATTAAGAATATAGTAGTGTGTGGGGTGCACACACTACTATATTCTTAATAAGGAGGTTTGGAATACACACACTACTGTATGCTAACTAAGCATTTGTGAGGTATACACACTACTCTTTGCCTATTATGGAGCTGTGGGGCACACACACTATTATAAGCTTACTAAGGAGGTGTGGGGCACATACACTACTGTAAGCTTGTGAAGGAAGTGAGTGGCACACATTCAACTGTATGGTTACTAAGTAGGTGTGTGGCACACACACTTTTGTATGCTTACTAAGGTGGTGTGGGGTGCACACACTACTGTATGCTTAATAATGAAGTTTAAAGAGATGTGGGGCACACAGACACTACTCTAAGCTGCTAAGCAGATGTGGGGCACACATATTACTGTAAGCTTACTAAGGATGTGTCGAGCACACACACTCCTGTAAGCTTACTAAGGAGATATGGGGCACACACACTACTGTATGCTTACTAAGGAGACATGGAGCAGACACACTACCATTTGCTACTAAGGTGGTATGGGGCACACAAACTACTGTATGATTACTAAGGTTTTATGGGGCACACGTCCTACCGTATGTTTACTAAGGAGGTGTGGTGCACACACATTACTGTATGCTTACAAAAGAGGTGTTTTGCACACATAATACAATATGCTTAAGAAGTAGGTGTGGGGAACATGCACTACTGTATGCTTACTAAGAAGGTGTGGGGCACACACAATACTTTAAGCTTACTAAGAGGGAGTGGGGCACATAAACTACTGTAAGCTTACAAAGGAAATGCAGGGCACACAAACTAGTATATGCTTATAAAGAAGGTATGGGGCACACACACTACTGTATGCTTACCAAGTAGGTATGGGACGCACACACTAATATATACTTAAAAAGCAGGTTTGGAGTACACACACTACTGTATGCTTATCAAGGAAGTTAGGAGCACACACACTACTGTATGCTTACTGAGGAGGTTTGGGGCACACACACTACCGTACGCTTACTAAGGAGGTGTGGGGCCCATACACTACTGTAAGCTTAGTAAGGGTGTGTGTGGCACATACACTACTGTAAGCTTATGAAGGAAGTGAGGGGAACACAATAAGGAAGTGAGGGGAACACACACACACACACACGCACACACACGCACACACACGCACACACACACACACACACGCACACACACGCACACACACACACACACACACACTACTGCATGCTTACTAAGGAGATGTGGGGCACAAACACTGCTGTATGTTTACTAAGGAGGTGTGGGGCACACACACTAATGTATGCTTACTAAGGAGGTATGGGACAAGCACACTACTGTAAGCTTACTAAAGGGGTGTGGGGCACATAGACTACTGTAAGCTTACAAAAGAAGTGTGGGGCAGACACACTACTGTATGCTTACTAAGGAGGTGTGAGGCGCACACACTAATATATGTTTAATAAGGAGGTTTGGAGTACACACACACTACTGTATGCTTATGAAGGAAGTGAGGAGCATACACACTACTGTATGCTTACTGAGGAGGTTTGAGGCACACGCACTACCGTACGCTTACTAAGGAGGTTTGGGGCCCATACACTACTGTAAGCTTAGTAAAGGTGCGTGTGGCACATACACTACTGTAAGCTTATGAAGGAAGTGAGGGGAACACACACACACGCACACACACACACACACACGCACACACGCACACACGCACACACGCACACACGCACACACACACTACTGCATGCTTACTAGAGATGTGGGGCACAAACACTACTGTATGCTTACTATGGAGGTGTGGAGCACACACACTAATGTATGCTTACTAAGGAGGTGTGGGACAAACACACTACTGTAAACTTACTAAGGGGGTGTGGGGCACATAGACTACTGTAAGCTTACAAAGGAAGTGCGGGGCAGACACACTACTGTATACTTACTAAGGAGGTGTGGGGCGCACACACTATTATATCCTTAAAAAAGAGGTTTGGAGTACACTCCCTACTGTATGCTTACTAAGAATGTGTTTGGCACACACACTACTGTATGCTTACTATGGAGGTGTGGGGAACACACACTACTATAAGCTTACTAAGGAGGTCTGGGGCAGATACACTACTGTATGCCTACTAAGGAGGTGTATGGCACACACACTGATATATGCTTAATAAGGAGGTGTGCGGCACACACACACTACTGTATGCTTACTAAGGAGATGGGGCACACACACTACTCTAAGCTTACTAATGATTTGCTTGCCACACACACTACTGTATGCTTATTAAGGAGGTGTGGGGCACATACACTACTGTAAGCTTACTTAGGAGGTGCGGGGCACAGACACTATTGCATGCTTACTAAGAAGATGAGGGGCACTCACACTACTGTAAACTGACTAAAGGGGTGTGGGGCACATACACTACTGTAAGCTTAGAAGGAAGTGTGGAGCATGCAGACACACTCACACACACACACACACACACACACACACACACACACACACACACACACACACACACACACACTACTGCATGCTTACTAAGGAGGTATAGGGCCCACACACTAATGGATTTTTTCTAAGGAGGTGTGGGGCACACATACTACTTTATGCTTACTAAGGAGGTGTGGGGCACACACATTACTGTATGCTTAGTATGGAGGTGTGGGGCACACAAACTACTATAAGCTTACTAAGGAGGTGTGAGTCAGATACACTACTCTAAGCTTACGTAGGAAGTGAGGGGCACACACACTACTGTATGCTTACTAAGTAGGTGTGGGGCACACACACTACTGTATGCTTACTAAGGAGGTGTGGGGCATACACACTACTGTATGCTTACTAAGGAGGTGTGGGGCACAAACACTACTGTGCGCTTACTAAGGAGGTAATGGCCACACACACTACTCTATGCTTAACACTACTGTAAGCTTTCTGATGTTGAAGGATATTGTTAATGGCAGACCAGAACTTTTGAGGGTGATTGTGATGTTTATTTTGGATATTGTGGTAGAAGTTGATTTTACCTAATTTTACCAGTTTTTCGGCTGTATTTATCATTTCTAAAAATGCTTGTTTTGCAGATTGATTTTTGGTCTTATAAAAGTAATCCTATTCTTTGTTTCTAGCCTTGAGTAAGGATCTGCATTCTTTGCTTAGCCAGGGTGCATAGTTAGTTTTTACTCTAATATTTCTAGGGGTAGTGGGGGTATTTAGTATATCTAGGAAGGAGGAGTTAAAGAATTTGACAGCCTCATTTAGGGGTAGTAGTCTAAGAGGTTCCCAGTTGCAACATTTTAGTGCCAGGATAAAAATAGTTGGGTTGAAATGTTTTTTATTCCTAATTAACCAGTAAGGGGGTCGCCTAGTTTGTTGCAAGTGGGTTCAAGGTAGGAAGGTAGGGTGATGGTTAGTCAGGGAATCAGAGAGACAGCCTGAGTATGATGCTAGGATGGGGTTGTTAAGCAAAATCCAGTCAAGAGTAGACTAGAGAATGCAGTATTCTGTCTTTATTTCATTACTTAACTTCAAGTATTCATAAAAGATAGTAAATAAAGGTATTTTCTGAGTGCTAAAACAAGTGCTAAAACAAGTTTTATAATTTAAGAGTAGGTGGGGTTACTGTGATGAATTGTGACTTGTTTACTTGTCAAATGATTATTTGAACCTCAAACATCTAACACTTTGAAAGAGCACCAATAATATATATATATATATATATATATATATATATATATATTTGCAGGGATGCAAGACTCTCTGCATTTTCTTGACTTAGGAGTAAGCCCTATAAGATTATCTACACACACAAACATAAACACATAGACACAAATCCAAATTGGTCTGAATGGAGAGATGAAAAGTCAGCAAGGTGGTGTCTGAATGGAAAGATGAAAAGTCAGCAAGAGGGGTCTGAATGGAGAGATGAAAAGCCAGCAATTGGGGTCTGAATGCAGAGATGAAAAGTCAGCAAGTGGGGTCCAAATGGTGAGATGAAAAGTCAGCAATCAACGGAGAGTAGTAGTGCTGAAACTGAATTCATCCTCAAGTCTTGATGAGTACCTTTAAGAGGTGGACCCTGTTTTATACAAAATCTCACCAAAGCGACACTGATATACACACTGTATTTATATAGCATATATTGTGGACAGAAGTAGGTCAGAAATTAAAAAAGATAGCTGTGTGCACAAGACCCAGGATAAAAAAGTGCCCAATCCTGGTAGGCACACTGGTGCCAGGACTGGAAAAAATGACAATGTAGAATCCTCAAACTACGGAAACATTCCTACAATGAGGCCAGGTCAGGCTCAGGGGTAGGATGGCTCCCCTGTTGTAGAAGGAAGTAGAAGTCTACAAAAATCACAAAACCTGATATGTCAAAGAAGGGCCATGAAGACAATGGATTGGTCTAGTGAGGAAGAGAAAGAAATTATGTATTGTTAATATTATGTAAATAGCACAGAATTTCCAGGCACAAGATATACAAAAAGATTAGGAGAGAAATTAAAGGAAAGAAAAATACTTCAACAAGACAAACTGTCAGAAGTTTCAAATAAAATGTTGTGGTTATTAATACAACAGATTTTCGAGGGCGGCCACGGTGGTGCAGCATTTAGCTTTGTCACCTCACAGCAAGAGGTTCTCTGGTTCAATCCTCAGCTAGGGTGCCTTCTGTGCAGAGTCTGCATGTCCTCCCTGTGGTCGCGTGGGTTTCCTCTGAGTGCTCCGGTTTCCTCCCAAAACCATGCTGTAGGTAGATTGGACATGCTAAATTGGCCCTAGATGTGAATGTGTGTGTGCCTTCTGTGGAAGGTTGGGTGCCGGGCTGGCAACTCAACACCGTAAAACTCCACTGCCAGTCATGAGGGGACAGGTGATCCACTGTGACGATCCCTAACCGGGAAAAGCCAAAAGAAGAAGAATACAACAGATTTTTGAAAAACAGTATATAGACCAAGAAACTTTTATATGTTTGGAAAAAGAAGCTTCTGAGGAAGAGTGAAAATATAAATAACAAAACCTAGATATTTTTCAAAAGTATAAAAAAAAATATGGACATGGGAATACATGCGAGATTTGATATGGTGCAATATTTATGCAAAGGCGAAAGCCAAATTAATCAACATAAACAAGGCAGACTCAAAGATATTCAAAGAGAAATACAGGCAAAGGCATCCAGACATGGAAAATTTCACAATAAAAAAAATAGTATCACAAACAGGGAATGTAATAAAGCAGATTAGTGAAGTAGAAGTTAAAAAAATAGAAGATGAAGTTATGGAGTGCCTGCGAAGTGAAGGATTTTATGTAGCAGGTCTAACACAGGCTACTTCACAGCATGATGTAACAAATCCCCAAAGTAAGGAGAAACACTAAGATCAGGAGATGTCTGATGAAGAATTATGGACATGGGAAAGAAAAAGAGAGTTAATATGGTATAATATCTATGCAAAGGAGAAAATAAAACTAATCAATACAAAAAGAGCAGCACCGAAGATATTTGAAGAGAAATACAGGCATAGGAATCCAGACATGGAAAACTTTACAATACAAAAAATAAGAAGACAAAGAGGAAAAGTTGAAAAGGAGATCAGTAATGGAGGAGTTAAAGAAATAGAAACTGAGATTATGGAGTACCGTCAAAGTGAAGGATTCAGTGTAGAAAATCTAATTCAGAAAGCACCACAAAGGGATAGAGCAATGGAATTCCAAATTAAGTGGAAACCAGTGGAATGTGAAGCAATTGGACAGGTGCCATATCAAGATATTTTGGAGCCTTCCACAGGAAATGAGTATAAATTTTCACTTGAAGCGGGATGGCAAGGGAAGGAAAGGGAAACTCTGGAAACTCAAACAAGTCAATGTTGAGGAATGATAGGCCACTGAACTGTCATATGACAGAGCAATGGATGGCACAGGATGAAATTGAATGTGCCACAGGAAGATGTGATGGAACGTTCTATAGAATGTCCGCAGGAAATGGAAAACAAACAATGTGCCCTCTGTTTAGAAGAAAATGAGCTAAGAGAAGAGTTGCTTGACTTAATAGACATAGACATATTAAGATCAATGAAAGAAATAGACTACAGAAAGTCAATACAACTCAAAAAGTCAGAAGTTTGTAAAACAAATCAACACAATAATTAGGACTGTCCGTAGAGATCCATGCAATATAACAGAAGTAAACAGGATATATTACTGTGCAGCTAAATTAATAATTGATAAAGTTCTACCACAAGAACACAGGGTAGTGAGGGAGAGAAAGGGAAGAAATTGAATACCATCATGGAAGTATCGACTAGAGAAAACTATAAAGCAACTAAGACAAGGTGTCACTGTTAGAAGAGTAAAGAAGTGGGAACATATCAACAAAAATACTTAGAAATATAGACATGATAAAAGCAATGTCCGGTATTAGAACAGATCAGGATCTATCATGCACTATTGCAAATAACAAACTAAAAATCTCACCACAGGGGGAAAAACTTAGAAGATACACAGATAAATATAAAGAAAAAGTACAAAATAAGCAATTTATTGATGACCCAAAAAAGTTTTATAGAGAATTGGGAAACAAGGTAAAATGAATTGAAAGACCACCCAAAAAGAAGATATAGATACATTTTGGAGAAGTATCTAGAAAGATCCTGTGGAAAATGGCAAAGATGCTAAATGGATAGAAGAAGTAAAAGAAATAATAAGTGTAAAGGTACATGATATGAAATGGGATGAAGTAACAGCCAGAGAGATTGAAACAAAGTTAAGAAAAGCCTCAAATTGGAAACCCCCCCAGACCCAAATGCAGTACCTAACTTCTGGCTAAAAGTATTAACAGCTTTGCATGAAGATTTAGCCATGAGTAAGAACTATTTATATCTGCACCCCGAACAGACACCAACTTGGCTAACAACAGGAAAAAACAATGCTTCTACTTGAGTGAACCTGCAAGCTACCCTAAAAATTATACACCAATAACTTGCCTTCCGACGATGTATAAACTATACACTTGAATTGATGCTGATAGAGTCTATAGTCATTTACAATAAAACTCAATTATGACAATAGAACAAAAGGGCAATAAAATAAAGTAATATGGAACAAAGGTACATTTGCTGTTAAATAAAGTCATAGTGGAGAACTGTAAAAAGGGGAAGATTTTAAGTATGGCATGGATTGACTACAAAAAAAGCATTTGATAGTATCCCACATTCATGGATAAAATAGTGCTTAAAAATGTATAAGATACAACCTACACTGGTCAACTACATTACAGTGACCATAAAACTGTAACAGACCCCTTCGCAATTAAGAAACATGATAAAAGCCAAATTATTATTCCAGGGATAAAAATTCAAGAGATATCCCAGGGAGACTTTCTGTCACTGCTGCTATTCAGCCTTGCTCTTAACCTCTTAGGCTGTCTACTTAACAGCTTAGGCCGTGGCTTTAATATGGCTCCTAGAAAACAAAGTGTAAAGACTTTTCATCTTCTCTTTGTTGATAATTTAAAACTGTATAGCTCATCAGATGAGGAACTGAAAGCAGAACTGCAAGTTGTCAAAACTTTTTTCAGATGGTATAAGAATGTCATTTGATCTTGATAAATGTGGGAAATAACCTTTAAAGCAGGACAACTGCAGCACCAAGAAAACATCAGTTTGGGACAAGAATGTGATATAAAAGAATCAGAGCAAAAGGGAGTGTATAAATATTTGGAACTTCATGAAGGATCGACAATAAAACATGAACAAATGCAAATAAAACTTGGTAAGGAGTACTTCAGGAGACTTAAAGTAATCCTGAAAACAGCGTTGACATCTAGGAACAAAATCCAAGCTATAAACCAGTTTGCTCTTCCTGTCCAAACTTACAGTTTTGGAGTGATTGACTGACCCCAAAACATGTTGGATAGATTAGATAGGAAAACAAGAAGGATGCTTCATGTTCACCAAATGATTTATCAAAATTAGTGCATACCAAGATTGTATGTTCCCTGTTCTGAAGGAGGAGTGGGCCTCATTGAAACTGATTACATGTACAGTTCTGCAATCATGGGACTCCACACATATCTGCTGACTCCACAATATCCACATGTAGTGAAAGGTTTGAAACATGAGAAGAATAAATCTAAGATGACTTCCCTGCTTATGCTAGCAGAAGCATATCGGCATCAAGCAGGAATGGAAATCAAACAAAAGTAGTTAAAAAGCAGGGAGCAACTGAATGTGTCAGAAAAATGAAAGAAAGAATATAAGTTGAAAGACCAAATGAAAAGGCAAGAAATGTGGAAATTGCATAAATATAGTAGCAAGTATAGAAAACTTCTGGAAGAACCTCATGCTGATCAGGAAAGAATGCAGGAATAGTTAAGGAGAGGTGAATTCAAACCAAGAGATGAAAGGTTAATATTGGTGGTACAAGATGGTGGGCTACATACACATTGGTTTACAAAGTCCATTGAACTTGTGGGAGAAACAAATATAGGTTTTGTAAAACAAACTTGAAAACAGTTGCACACCTCGCCTCGTTGCTGGTTGCGACATACTAATGGCAGAAGAACTGCATACTGTAAGGCATAATAATGTGGTGAGACTGTTGCACTGGGGATTGTGCAAACATTATGGTATTGAAGTGGCTGAAAAACACTGAAAACATAAGCCACAAAGCATTATAGAAAATGATGAAGTCTACATCACAGGGGATCATCCATAATAAACAGTTCAAAAGACAGATGCTAGAATACCAGATATAGTGGTCCAAGAAAAGAAGGCAGAAGTGGTATTGATCGTAGAAATCACCACACCCAGTGACTAAATTGTCCTGTGTACAGAGAGATAGAAAGTAATAAAATATCAGTATTTGCAAGCAGAAATGAGAGCAATGTGGAAGAAAGATATCCTGATAGTTCTAATATTAGTAGGAGCAACGGGTCTTTTAAGAAAGAGTCTACAATCCTGTTTAGATATGTTACATGTAACTGTACGAATTGCAGAAGGTATCATTACTGGGCACATTGAGGGTGCTGTGAAGAGCACTTTTGGCTGACATCAAAGAGTGAAACAATATTAATTTCATGAACTTTAATCATACTTTGACTTAAAAATGGGGTCCATTCCTGTCATGGTATTATAAACCCAATAAATTTGGAGAAATTAAAAAAGAGAGAAGACACATCTATGTATTTATTTATCCCTCTGTGTGTGTGTGTGTGTGTGTGTGTGTGTGTGTGTGTGTGTGTGTGTGTGTGTGTGTGTGAGTGTGTGTGTGTGTGTGTGTGTGTGTGTGTGTGTGTGTGTGTGTGTGTGTGTGTGTATGTATGTAAATATATATATATATATATATGTGTGTGTGTGTGTGTGTGTGTGTGTGTGTGTGTGTGTGTGTGTGTGTGTGTGTGTGTGTGTGTGTGTGTGTCTGTGTGTGTGTGTGTGTGCGTGTGTGTAGCCAAAATACTGACAACCACAAGATTGAGACCAAAATCACAAAACATGGAATTACGAATTGCATAAGTATTCTCAGGGCAAGTGAATATTTGTATAATGGGGGGGTTATGCCATTTTTTCACTGTAGTGCAATACTGGAGTTGGTATATATAGTTAGGGGGTGACAGAATGAGAGAGAGATCTGTGTGTCTACATATTTATTTATTGAATAAGTTTGTTGAGTGGGGTAGTGGGCTAAAACAGTGGATCCATGTTAGTATCTCCATGGGAGTTACAACAAAGAAGTGAGGGATACAGTTGCATAATGCAATACATGAAAACAGTACAAGGTGCACATTACAGAGAAAAGAAAAAAAAACATGAAAATCTACATTTGATGCAATATACTTTACATATAAATGTTTTAAAGCCCAATTGTTGAAGTGCTGTAGGTAGCAACAAGGAAGTAGTAAAAGGAGGAGAAATCTCAGAAGAGGCAAGGATACAGTGTGAAGGGGGGGGGGTGTGGAGATACAGATGGGCTAGACCTGAAGTTCAAGGGGCTATTCTAGTGTAGAGGTGTATAGGTTGGACTGGAGGCATGGGAGTGAGTAGAGACTTGGAGTAACAGATAGGATAGTATTAACAAAGTTCAACATATTCTTCTGCTAATGAGTAGTATCTGTGTGTGTGTGGGGGGGGGGGGCTGAGAATCATGAAAGAAGACATTGTAATGGGGTCTATATGTTCATGGGTGTGTACTAGGCTAATAGCCCTGAAGCCTTTACAAGCCTAGCCCATGGAAGTGCCCTGGCATTGTGCCACCGGCTATGTAATGGGAGGATGGCTAAAGCATTTGCATGTGGCTCTTTTTTGTAGGTAGGAGAGTATTTCAGTTCTGAAAGAAGGGGAGATAGTGATTTGACAATGGTGTACAGGGAGAGGGTTCAACAGCTTGGCTGTGACTGTAGAGAAGGTGTATCCTGAGGATGAAACAGCAGGTCTAGGCATAGTTAGGATTTGGTCATTGCTGATTTGAGTCCAGAAGTGATAATGATTTTGTGTAATTATAACCCAATGGTGGATGCTGGGTTGAATTCTCTATATAATGTTTTGTGGCTAGACTCATGAGTTAAAGGTCTGCACTTTCTTTAATGGGGATCCAGTTAGCATGGTGGAGGTTGTCACAATGGTGGTAATATTTTGGGAAGATCAGCAGAATGAAACAACATATTTTGCTGGAGAAGGTTTTCAGTGTTCTGGGATTTTTTTTGGACGTATAGGCAAGTAAAATAAGAGACCATTCAACCTCAGGATGGAATACATTTTTGCAGATCTTTTCTTCTATGAGAATAAAATTGTGTGAATTTAATTAGAACCATAGAAGGTGTACCCACCCTGAGATCACAAAAACTTATGGAAGGGGAAAAAGAGCTACAAATGTAATATTCAACTTCTTGCTCTGCTGTGATTCTAAATGCAGTTATAGGATGACATTCTGAGCATCAATGAACTGGCCACTGGCAAGCAGTAGATTCCCAATGGGTAAGATTCATGAAAATATTCATCATAAGTCAGCACAGACTGTGCTATCTGGTCTAGATCAAGCTTATACTTCACTGTACATAGCTGCTTGCCTACCAGACAAATCATTTTTTTTTTCATAGCTAGCAGAAGAGGTGGTCTCAGCAGTGCATTCTGACTGACTACCACTGATTAGAACAGATACAAGTCAGTGCAGCATTATGGTGTAGCTGACAGTATACACCCTTGTGTAATGTACTGTAATATTCATGGTTATGATCACCCCACACCCCCTGTCTTGCATAACAGCAAAACTAAATGCTCACTGTTGAAAGGCAGATCCTCTTCTCCATTTGCTAGTATAATGCCGTCTTGTTTTCTAGTAAGTTCACTTCCACCTCCATTAACATTATACATGGCCATAGAGTGGGTACCTCTTCCAAGCTTCCATACAACAAATTAAGAGCTCTTTTTCCTGCAGCACTGCAGTCCTATTTATCACCCTTCACAGGAGTGCTGTTCATGCCATAAGATTGGTGCATCATGCCAATAGGATGTATCAGAGTGATTCTTAAATATACTTCTGCTAAGCCAGCTTAATATGCACATTGCAGGCTAGAAGGCTGGTATGGCATTATATGCCTGGCATAACCAGATGGCACGGCAAACCATGCCAGGATATCTTCTAGCACTGAGAATGGCAACAAGCTCTGACGAGTGACCCAAAAACATGTGGAGCTCTGACTGCATCTCCATACAGCAGATATAAACATGATTTTATTGACTAAATTAAAGGGGCTGATTACTTCTGTGGCCACTGTGCCTGGCTGCTCATTATAGTATTACAATACACCAATGGCTGTACCATATGGCTCAGTAATACAAACTCTGGACTGTATGTCCCTTATGCTTTCCATTCTGCAATGGATTAACCTTATGTATTAGCTATTAATTTATGTTTTTATATATGTATATATTTACTTATTTATGTATTTATTTGTTTAAATGTGTTTAACAAAGTAGAGCATTGCTCACAGAAGATAATTTTCACACCATGCCTGGATAGGAAGAAACAATTGTGGTCCAAAATAAACTAAATTTATCAGGAAAATGCACCAGGTGTCAGAATTGTAGGCATATAAATCTGATGTACAAGAAAATATAAATGCAATCTAGAACAGTTACTAACTAAATATTTAGCATTGCATAAACTCTTATTTGCAACATGTCTTGTACTGTTTCAGCAGAATAAGAAAGAATGAATTGAAATAAATAACTGATTTTGAATGGAGAGTAAGAAGAGAAAAGAGGTTAGTATGTAGTAAAGCTGTTGAAAAAATAAGGATTAGTGGTGGTTTGGTCGATAGTATGAACTATCTCTTAGTCCTATTGTAGAAAGGTACTTGGACTAGAAATACAAAGGAGAATTTATGTTTGCTGTCTATTAAAACACATTTGCAGCTTTCATTTTTGGTAAAACAGCATTTAAAAGATGATATGGCTTAAAAATATTATTCCTTATACTGAAGGGAATATGTTCCCTAGCATCAGGGTATAACCAGCGAGGTTGTAGTGAGGTAAATGAAGCTTACTCAAGGGCAGTATGCATATTGCTTCTGCTAAGTGGAATAGCCTGCTGTTGATGGTTGCCAGTTCTTGTGGGAAACTTGCTGGCTAGGATGAAAACAGATTTCTGCATAATTAAATTGTGGAGAAAGGAACCTAGTAGGAGGAAACACCTTTGCTGAACTGGAAGTCTCAAGGTTTTAGAGAGGATCAATACCAAGAAGAGAAGCCGTGGCCTGCTTCTCTTCTTGGGATTGGTGATAACATTTTGCTTCTGGTGAGAGAAGAAGCAAAGGAGTATTGTATCCCAACAGAGTGAACCTGTGCTGAGACCAGCATTAGTAGTAGTCATTCATGTGACTTCCCTCTTTTCATCATTCTTGACAAACTAATTCTTTATTTTCAGTAAGTACTGCTTGATTTCTTCCTAACTTTAGAATTTCTGCCTAAATACTTCAACCTTAAATTTTCAGGGTCTATGTATTAGCTTCCCCTCAAGTGGTTGGCAGTGCTCTGTACAGGCTCAGACACTGTGTGACATTTGTCCTGTAAAAGGCTTCAGTACTTAATATATTGAGCTCATATCCAGGCATATCTATCGGTCAGTTCTCTGTGCTTTCTCCTGTCAACCTGGTGAACTTGGGCATTCTGAGGCAATGTAGTGACTGCCTCATGTACACAGACAACCCTCTCCTCTTACCTCCCAACACTATGACTTGTGAGATGCCCACATATAGCCAAACTGGATGCCAAGTACTCTCCAGCCAAGACTGGATTAGCCAGTCAAGAGGAGAAGGTTAGCACCTGCCCACACCACATTCAACACATAGCCCTCCAAAACTTACAACTCCACAACCCTCACATAGTAACATAAAACACACACCTATTTTTGTGGAGGCTCTTAATAAAAACCTGCCCAAACAACTGAGACCTCCGAGGCAGAAATGCAAACAACCATCACATCCAGCACAAACCTTGAGACACATAGCTCACATAAACAGTGTGCCACTCAACCAAAGCCCATAAGGCAAAACAACTTACCCAATATACTAGTCATAGGTGACTCAATAGTAAGGCACACTGATGTCCCACTCACTAGGTTGAATAAGGAGAAAATTACGGTCAGCTGCCTGTTGGACGCCAGGACCTGTCACATAAGGCATGCACTCAGGTCACTCCACAACAGGTACAAATATGACTCTGTCATTGTCCATGTTGGTGTGAATGACCTGAGACATACCTCTCTGGACTACATGAAAAGACACATAGAGGAGCTCTTGGATTTTGCAGCCCAGGCAGGTATGACACTAGCTCTGAGTAGCATCCTACTGTCACCCAGAATGATACCACAGTACAAGCAGAAAATGATTGACTTCAACAATTAGCTAAGTTTCTGGTGTCATTCTAAGGGGATCCACTATCTGTCTGCCTGGGATGACATGATCGACAGACCTCAATGCTTCACTAGAGATGGCCTGCACCTGTCACCCCAGGGATTCTGGATACTGGCCAAGGCTCTTGCCAACCCTATAGTGCGTTTTTAAGGCAATGCCCTGAAGACAAAATTACCACAATAATAGCTACAAGCAAATGAAATCTAAGGGTTATGCTACTCAATGCTAGAAGTCTAAATCTCAAAATGCACTCGCTCAAAGCACTCCTTAAAATGAAGAACACTGACATCTGTGCAGTGACCGAGACCTGGCTCAAGGCTCCAGAGAGCACCCCAGCACTACCAAGCAATAATTCGTACCACACCTTTTGGTCTCTAAACCTGGACTGAAGCACTAAAGGCGGTAGTGTCTCCATATTCATAAAGGATATGTGCACCTCCAGACTAGTAGCCCAACATAATGCATCAGAGATACTTTAGGTGCAACTAACACTGGGTAAAACTGCAATCCAGGTTGTAGCCTGCTATAGATCCCCCACCATGTCCCAAGACTCCCACTCCACAGTCGTAAACACACTGGAAAATATTAGGGTACAACCCAATACCCTTATACTGGGAGACTTTAACTACCCCTCCATTAACTGTGAAAATTACTCATGTACCAACACACTTGCTCAATGTTTTCTGGAATTCATTAATTCCAATGCCCTGGATCAACTCATTCTTACCCTCACCAGGGATAAAAACATCCTTGACCTGGTCATTACTAACATGGGCGACCGTTGCTCTACACCAGTAATCAGCTCCTCCCTGGTCAGATCTGACCACAAGTTAATCACCATGGATATCCACATCCCACCCTCACACCCCTAAAGGAAACCACTGTAAAAAACTTCTGTAAGGACAATTTTGGGCTTCAAAAAACAGAGGTGGTTAACTTTGCGACACCCATGAAAATGGAAAATAGGTGCATGACTGCTGAATCATACATCAATGCACTTTATGAGCACATACACAAGTGCATGGAATGGGCCATACCAAACAGAACCAAGATGCTCTCCTCCAAAAAATGGAAGTCAATCTGTGGTCCTCCACCATAAACAAACTCTATGACAGAAGGAAACCTTTTGCAGAAAAGGGTGAATTCCCAAGACTGGAAAAACTCCCTTGTTAGCCTCAGCAAAAAACTGAGATCCATCATCAAATCCTCTAAAGCTAGTTATGAAAACAAAATTGCTGCAAATTCTAAAGGCAACCACAAGGCATTCTATAGTTATGTCAAGAATCTACATGGCAATACTCATATCTGCTCTGAGTTACAGCGCAATGGCAGTACATCTACAGAACCAACTGATGTTGTTGTTGTCTTTTGGCTTTTCCCAGTTAGGGGTTGCCACAGTGGAACTCCGGTCCACTAATGATTGGCAGCATATTTTCACTGTGCCGAGTTGCCAGCTCGACACCCAACCTTCAATGAGGGCACGCCCATTCACGCATGTTTTTCGGATTGCCACTCGATCCACAGGGAGGACATGCAGACTCCACACAGAAGGCACTCCCAGCACACTAGCTGAGAATCGAATGGGAAAACCTCACTTTGAAATTCATGTAGAACACAGCCAGGGATATTATCAGGTCCCATGGAAGCTGTATTCTCAGCTTTGGACAGTGCGGTTTTTACCTGTGCAGCTGTGATAATAGGGACTTGGCATTCCACAGGTATTGTGATAGGCTCTTTAGTGGGTGAAAGGGGGGTAAAGTTTGCACTGAACCTTTCGGCCAATATGTTGATGTATACAGAACCAACTGATATTGTCAACATATTGGCCGAAAGGTTCAGTGCAAACTTTACCCCCCTTTCACCCACTAAAGGGCCTATCACAATACCTGAAGAATGCCAAGTCCCTATTATCACAGCTGCACAGGTAAAAACCGCACTGTCCAAAGCCAAGAATATAGCTTCCATGGGACCTGATAATATCCCTGCCTGTGTTCTGCATGAATTACAAAGTGAACTGGCACCACACCTGAGTACCCTGTTCAATCACAGCCTCATTTCAGGCTTTGCTCCTACCGAATGGTGCACTGCTATGGTCAACCCACTCCACAAAGGGGGAGTGACTACAGACCCTGGGAACTACCACCCCATTAGTCTGATGAGTCTGATATGTAAGGCTATGGAGCTCATCATCATGGACCTTATAAATAAGGACATAGGGAATCTCCAAACTCTGGAACCCACGCAGTTTGGGTTTGTGAAAGGTAGCTCATGCCTGCTCAACCTGAAAGACTTCTTTGAGTCTGTCACCAAAGCTGTGGATGAGGGCAAGATAGTTCACACAGCCTACCTAGATCTTACCAAGGCCTCCAACACCATCCCTCACTCAGGAATCATAGATAAACTAAGCATAAACCCCTATGCCATAAGATGGGTTGCCAACTGGCTCACTGATGGAACCCACACTGTGAAAGTAACAGACTCCAAATCTGACTACCAACCAGTTACAAGTGGTGTCCCACAGGGATTGGTCCTAGGTCTTCTCCTGTTTGGCATATATTTCTCTGAAGTTCAAGCTGACACAAAGGGACTCTGGCTGACCAAGTTCGGAGATGATTGCAAACTGGGAGCCATTACTGATTCTCCAACTGATGTAGACATTCTACAAAAAGGCCTCACTGACACCAATGACTAGTGCCAGAACCATGGCCTTAAGCTCAATGCCAAAAAGTCCATTGCCATTCTCTTTGGGAAAATTTCAGTGCCCATGAACTACCACATAGACGGTAATCCACTAAACACCGAAGGTGTGATAAGAAACCTGGGGATACAGGTTGACATCGACCTCTCCTTTGATAACCACATTGCCAATGTAGTCAGAAAGTCCTTCTATGTGGCACATCTCATTGCAAAAGGTTTCTCATCCAGGAAGAAAGAGATCATAATCCCCTCACTACTCGTCCCTCATTAGACCTATTATAGAATACAATGCCCAATTTGGTATGTACCTCACTAGGCACCTATAACAACTGGAAAGGCCACAACAATACCTCACTAAGAGGATCTTAGGCCTTAGACACATGCCCTATATGGACAGACTCAAAGAACTTGAGCTATACTCTGTCTCTTATTGCCTATTTAGAGGTGATCTCTGCTTGACCTACAAAGCCATGTCTGACCCAGAGCTGCTAGATATGCTACACCTAAAGAAATCCTAATCCCTCCATGCCTCACACTCCAGGGACCTAAACTTCATTGCCACAATAAATAGAACATGCTGGAGGGACAGGTTCCTAACCCAGAGACTTCCCATACTCTGGAACAAACTTCCCATTCACGTCAAGCAGAGCACTTCACTGGCCCTCTTTAAGTGAAATCTTGACGAGTGGATGGGCAATAGGAAGTTCACCACAGGGATCACTTCAGTGGCCTTGCTTGACAGAGGCACTGGGAAATAACTTTGGGTGGCATGATGCCAGGGAATCTTCTTGGGCTAGGCTTATAAAGGCTCCAAGGCCATTAGCCTCGTACACACCTATGAACCTATGATAGAACAGCAGTGTGCCCTTTGGAGGGTGAAGGTAATAAACTGTTAGAACTCTGTTAGTGGTTTGCTATAAAATAGATCTATATGGGAAACAGATAGCTCTATAAGTGGAAGTCTATCTTCAAGATGGTGGTGTGATATGCATATTCCTATGGTGTATCTTTTCTTGGGGGCATTTTATATCACAAAATGCTATGTGTACTCTTAACATGGTTTATACTATAAATTAATACTAGCAGGAGGAGGATAATTATGAATTGTAATGCCACACCAGGTATATTATTTTATAGTAAAATTTTGTGCTATTAAATAATCCTTTTTGAATCTCACATTGGAAGTTTAATGTAGTTTTAATATTTAAACACTCTGTTCCCAAGTGTCCTTAATGTAGTGAACTTTTAAAATACTAAGGGTTCTGTGTACATCCTACAGGTGGCTGTGCAATATTTAAATGAGCAGGTGTAGTGATGCTACAAAAGTAAACCAGTACTTTATCCACTTGTTTAGCATATCCCTGATGACATTTGTAATCTCTGCACGAACAATGCAAATTACTTAGTAGACATAAAGCAAAACACTGCCAATTATATAATTAATTTAAAATGATTTTTAAGTCATTACATTACTTATGTAAATAATAAAAAGTACAAATGTTAACTGCAACTATGTAAGGATGCAGTTCTAACAAATTATCTATGCAAATCCGAGAAGCAGTAATTTTATAATAAATGACAATGCCATGAAATAAAACATGCACATATAAGAATGATTACATTATTTCACAAATGTTGTACTTGTTTTGAAAGTTAATTTCACTATTGTGTAAAATACATGCTTACGCAACCTTATAAACTGCTTCATCATGATGGATTTAACTAAACTGTTCACAGTGTCACAGAGTTCACCTTAATGGCTTTTAATACAGATTGCAGAATTGTCTGGATTTCTACATAATGATTCCAGTAACACGTCAGGGAGATGGGCAACTTCTTGTGAGTTCCCTGTGGTTGAACAGAGGTGGCTTATCCAAAGCAGCTGAAAAAACAAGTCCTTCCACTCCCAAAAGCAGACAGCTAATCATTCACGCAATTAATGAACAGGAATCAAGGGAGATAAAAAAGTGATGGTAAGATCAATAAAGCAAATACATTACCATAAAGCTTAAAAACAAACAAACAAAATATGCAGCAGGACTAATTTTAGGCTCTTGCACGTCATAGTCTTCATGAAGATTACACAAGTTTTTTTTCCAGTTGATGTGGATGGGGGTCATCAGCTATGACTTCAAGACATATCTTGTAACAAAAACAGTGGATATCTTTATGAGAGGTCTGCTACTTACATTCATAGACAGGACTATCGTGGACAATATGGGTGGCAATATGTGCATCTACCAGGCAACTAGCTACCCCTGTGAAAACTTATCATACACGAAAATCTGGTATAGGTTGCATGTGTGCCTAATATGGGAATCATGGGAACTGCCTGGATGAGACACAGAGGCACTGTATATATTTCCTTATGCATTGCACACTGCCTGGCAGTTGAATGCAGTGGATGCCCTTCCAGTTGATATACTGGATGTAATTCATGTGGAGCATGTGGGACATTGATGGCAATGTGAGTGCAATTAATGGCACTCAGAAAATCAGGAAATGGGATATGTAATAGAATGTTCACATAGGGTGGTCCTCGCCTTTGCTTTCAGGGGAAGCCAAATATGCTTCTCCACATCTTGCAGCATTATGTCAAGGAACTGATGCAAAATTCAAAAGGTTGTTTGTGAAACTCCTAAAGTGTTTGTTATCACACAGTGAAAGATCCCCACAGAAAGGATGGTTATTGCTACACAGACTTTAGCTGTAGCTGGGTTTGGCAGTCCATGCATCACCCCTGATTCCCTGTGGTTATGGCACATGTATACTATCTCCCAAATTATGTGACTGTCTACACTAAAGTGGTTGATTATCTCCCAGTAGGGGAGATGAAGGCATGTCAGCCTCTAGCAGACTCTTCTCTGAAGAATAAGGCATTACATCATTATGGACATTGTCTGTCAAGTTGGTCATTAGGACATTTTGGCCAACTGAAACAGGTGTTAGTTCTAGCATTTTTGATAGGAATAATACACTTCTACACTGAAAAAAATTATAGAGCTCAGAAAACCTTGATCACTGCAGTGCATCACACTAATTTTATGTTTTTCTGAATCATGACATAATGTTTGATTTCAGATATTGCATATGCAATAGGCTACATTAGCGTACTGACATGTATTTGCATGTCATTAAGTGGTCATTTAGATGAGATGCATACTGTACTATTTTCCTGCTAGTGGTGTCACATTACTTATGTCATCAAACTGAACTTCTTAGATGTCTCTACTCTGGGCAAAACTTTGCTTAACATAATATGTTTTTTTTTTGTTTGTTTCTGAATACCCACTAAGGTACACATGCTCATGATTTATTTCACATTATATTTATTTCTTTATCTATTTATTTACTTTCTTGCTTGCTTACTTATTTATTTGTTAACCAGATGGTTTGTCTAATCTATGAACCCTTTGTGGCCATAACCTGAGCTAGTGGCAGCCACAGTTACATCATAACAAATGTTATTATAGCAATATGTGATGCTACATATTTGCAGCGTGCATGTACACTATGAAGTCTCATTAGTTTCTTTAGAAAAAAAACATTATCTGCAGTCAGCTACAGTGAGACATATGCATACAGTAACTACCAGTCCATGTTGTACTGTTTTGCAGTATTAAACTGAGAGCTAGGTTCACTATACCATTAACTTCAGAAAGATCTTTTTTAAAAATATTGGCACATTGTTACAAATATATATGTCACGGTCTGACTTTTATTCCTAAGTATCTAACAAATAAGATGAATCCTAATTGTAGTAATTTATACTACTATTTCAGCATTTACAACCATTTCTTGGATGACAGGTTGTAACAGTCTATTGCAGTTAAGTGTTTTTAAAACAGTGCACTTATCCCTTGTCTCTGTAACAGGTACATGTATTTTCCTTAGACTAATGTTGCGTTAGTTTCTCCCTGAATATGCCACAGCAATTGCCACTATTATTACATGTCAATTGTATCTGTTCTGGAGGAACATACTTAATGGCATGACTGATTTACCCTGCACAAGATGTACCTACTTGGGGAGGACTGTAACTATATTAGGACTGATTTATCCCTTCATACAATTTTCTGAATCCCTATCATCACATGTGATTTTTGAAGCTGCCTAGTCCACCGAAAACCATACTACACGACCAATGTTTTAGTGGCACCAATAATTTAAAGAAATGTCTTCCTTTTTTTCAGAAGCAAAAATAAATCACCTAAGGGTCAAATTTTGCAAAACAGTTAATCAAGGTCTGCAGATTTTATAGTCTCTTTGATAATGTGCTTATATATGTTTTCACTATTTTTGTCACTCTCTGTTTCTAAAAGTATTTCTGAGTAGTTGCACACATTTCTCCCAGAATTTGGAAGAGATATGTGCCATTCAGTATTCAGCAGTTTTGTACATTAGATGCCTAGATTTTTGGCTGGGTGCACCTACTTTTCAAGGGCCTTTGTATCTATTTTCAATGTCTGTAAGTTGAGATGTATGCTTTATTACACCCTATGATATTGAGCTCCTAGCTGGAGGGCTTATTTTTGTTGAAAACATTTTCCCTATGTTCATGTTGAATTCCAGTCTTATTTATTTAATTATTCATTCATTTGTATTTAAGCTTAATCTGCTGTGTAAAATTCCTAAAGGCACTTTTTTTTGCAAGCAGAAAGGAGTAAGTATAATACCCCTTGTAATAGTTTACTAGTCAAGGAGTTAATCAATTGGAAAGCTATAATTGTTATTAGAAAACATTTTGCTAAGCAGTGATGTTATGTGTTACTGGATTAAACAAAAAACAAATTTTACTAGCAGCAGTTTATAGTTCTATTACATTAAGAGGAGATTTGGAATATAATTCTGAAGTAATACTCACACAGAGCTTAAAAACTCTTGTTGACTGCCATTGAAATTTGAGTGTACCACTTGTAATCCTGCTTTATTCAAGCTGGATAAGTACTCCACATTGCTGAATTGCACTTTTTCTTATTATTCCGAAGTGCTATGTTATATTTTTTAATTGTTTACTGAGTTTCTGTACTTTTTCATACTTTGAAATGCGGTTGCAGTTTCATTGTATTAACTGCTGGGTTTCTGGACATTTGCATTTACTTATAATGTTTACTTGCATTTTACTATTGCACTTGCCAAGTTTCTGCACTTTGAGCTCCTTTCTAATTATTTTACAGTTACAAAAGTTAGGTTTGCACTTTAGTGGTAGTAGAGAGTAGCCTGGTTCACTTTAAATTTAGGAGTCAATGAGGAAATCTTAGAGTGTGTTGTTGTGATTGTTCAGTTGGCTAATTTCCTTGTTTGTTGGTTTTCTGTGGCTGAATAAAGCTTCTGTGCCTATACCAACCATTGTCTCACTTATACAGAACTTGCAAACACTTGGCAACCAAACCATTGTGAATTGTTTCTACCTGATTCAATCCATCTCAATGCAAGCTAGATAAATATACCCCATTGCTGATTTGTACTTTTTTGTTATTTCAAAGTGCCACTTCATATTTCTAAATTATTCACTGAGTTTCTATACTTTGAAATACTTCAAAATGATGCTGTAATTTCATATTATAATTGCTTGGTTTCTCTACTCTTGCATTTATTTCAAAAAATTTGCTGGTATTGTACTGTTGCAAGTTTTGAGTTATTGCACATTGGACTATTGTTAGTGATTTTATAGTTAGAAAAGTTAGATCTGTAAAATAATTGAAGTAAAGAGTAACCTGGTCTCTTCTAAGCTTGGGAATAACTGAGGAAACCCTAGAGTGTGTCATTGCATTAAGCCAGAAGGCTATTTTGCTTGATTGTTGATCTTCTGTGCATGTAAAAAGTTGTCATGTTTGCAAGATGCTGTTCATTGCAGAGCAAAGACCAGCAGTGCTCTGTAGATATCCAAGTATTTAGAATCCAACTTTTTCTATGAAAACCAACCTCAGATATTTCTGGATGTGTGGTTGCTTGACAAGCAACTGGTATGCACATAGAGGAGCTTTGTTCTGTGAGATTTCACTAAGACTGCAGTTAGCCAAACAGCACCCAAGCAAGCCTGCTGTAAACTCTTATATCTCCATGTTATTGCTGCTTGCACACAGAGGGGCATTACTGCAACAATCTTGTCTTAAACAATGTAGTTTCGATTGAATAGATCCCAAGTAAACTTGTTCTAGACCCACTGGTGGAATTTCCCTTGTAATCCAAGGAATAAACATCGGAAAACATGGATAACCACTTTTCTCCTGTCTCTGCAGCCAGCTTGGTGGAAATGGTCATCCTGAGGCAATGTAGCAATATTCTCTGCTTACCAACAACAAACTAATTCTTAAACAATTGGACATGGTGTGTGAGAGATGTAATTATACATTATCACCAGAGGCGAGGTTCTCATATACAGCTGTTACAATTGCCAAACATGTTGTCAAAAACACACAAAACCACATTCTACCTATGACTCATGCTAAAGACCAAGCTCATAGTCTCACATATACTGAGGCCCATAAAAGTAATCTGGTCAAACCTCAAAGGCCTTCTAGATCCAGTTACGACAACAGGGATCCTCAGCAACACCACAGACATTCTACAAAAGTAACACCCACTACAACACACATAGCTTCAACTCATGATGCCTCAAGTCATAAGCCCAAAAGGCAAACCTCCACATAAACCAAAATTCTAGTAATATGTAACTCTAACTTATAAAAACTCAGATGTTCCATTCAATGAGCTGAGCAAGGAGAGAGTCACACTCAGTTACCTATCACGGTCTAGGATCATGCAGTCAAATCACTGAAGTTCCAGTATGACTTTGTCACTGGACATGTGGGTGTAAATGGCCCAAGATGTACTCAGGCAGGTACAAGCCCAGCATTGAGCAGCATTTCATTTTACTTTTATGAAGAATGATGCCACAATATGTATAGAAGATAACCGATTTTATCAATTAGCTTAGATTTTGGTGTCATTTGAAGGGAGTACAATTATTTAACAGCTTGGGAGGACATGGTAGACAGACCACCCTGCTTCATAAGGAATGGTCTGCACCTGCCTCCTTTAGGTTTTTGAATATTAATAAAAGCTTTCGCCACCATTATAGTGCCTTTTTTTAGGCAGTGCCTACCTGATACACTTTCTAACCCAGAAAAAAACAACCCTGGATAACCTAAAATTACTGCTCAATGCCAGGATTGTAATGAAAAATCTCCACAACCTGAACACACTCTTCATACTAAGGAGCGTAGACATTTGTGTAATTACAGATATGTGGTATAAAACTGCAGAGAGCACCCTGGCAGTTCAATGCTGCAATTCCCTCCACAGATTTTGACCAATTACTGCACAGGAAGAGATAAAAAGTAGAGGTGTTTCAGTATTCATCAAAAACAGTCACATATCAAGACTGGTCAAGAACTGTGATGTACTTGAGCTTCCCTATTTCCAGATCACTAAAACAAAGTCACATACCATATTGTTGCAAACAGCAAGTTCTCTTCTATGACCCAATACACCCACACCATCCGTATGCCTAAATGAAGTGGAGTTGTTCTGCATTGAAACCAGTGCTATATACTGGGTGATTTCAAGTGCCCTACTATAAACCGTGAAACATACACAACTTCCAATATGGAAGCCCAGAGATTTCTGGACTTTGTCAACAGAAATGCTGTGGACCAGTTAGTCTGTACACCTACCAGTGGCACTGACATCCTCAACCTGATCCTCTCAAACATGGAGGAACTTTGCACCCACCCATATGTCGTGTCTTAATTTGTCATGTCAATCTTTAAAGCTGCGGCCTTTGAAATTAAACTAAAACCTCTGACCCCCATCTGACCCTCAAACATTTAGAAATTATTCCATTGCAAACCTCTTACTACTAGTGCTCCTCGGCAATATTCTAAGCCTCGCAAGCCACATGAACTTAGTTGCTTATACAGAATTTTTCACACAGACCCTATACTATCATGTAAACAGCTGCATTATGCCAGCTGTAACCACCCAATATAAGCATGGAACTAACTCAAAGAACAAGCCATGCTGGTGGAATCCTAACATAAACAAATTATATAATAAAAAGAAGAAAACCATGGTCAAAACTAGGAAGTGCAATGCCTATCAATGTAAAAGTCTCCTCATTAAGCTAAATAAGCAACTAAAAAGTCTTATCAAGTCCTCCAAATCTAAGGTAAAGATAGCCTCATAGGCAAAGGAAAACCACAAGGCCTTCTTCAGCGGTGCCCATAAACTCAAAAGGTAACACACCACAGTATCCTGAACTTGTGTTCAGAATTACCTATATGAATCTGAAAGATATAAGAAACCTACTAACTGATAAATCTGGCTCCAGTTTTATCGCAATTTTCTCAGACACCTTTAAAGAGAGACCCTTAACCATAACCCCCCTTGACTATCATTAGCAAGCAAGTCCTCAATGCATTCTCCAAGGCAATAAATATTGAATCTATGGGCCCAGATAATATCCTGGGGTGCCTCCTGATAAGTATGAAGCATAATCTAGCTCTCTAAAATCACCGTTCAACCTTAGTCTCCTAACTGTCTTTAAGCCTAGCGAATGAAGGACTGCAACAGTTATCCCTCCGCAGAAGGACAGGCCATCTGTTGACCCTAGTAACTACAGACTCATACGTCTGACTAGTCTCATAAGTAAAGTCATGAAAAGAATTATCATGTATATAATAAATTAAGACATAAGAAATGTCCGTATACTGGATCCAACACAATTTGGTTTTGTCAAAGGCAGAGCATGACTATTCAACCTGCTGGACTTTTTCAAAAAAGTTACTAAAGATATAGACAAGGGCAACATGATACACACCACCTGTCTTGATCTGGTCAAAGCAGTTAGCAGTATTCTCCATTTGGACATTGTCAGAAATCTCATGAAATTAGGATTACCCCCCCATGTCATTCATTAAATAGCTAACTAGCTCACAGATAAGACAAGGAAAGTTAGGATAGGGGACAGTAGCTCTACAAAAAGGTCAATTACTAGTGGAGTTCCTCTGATCTTGCCTCTGGGAATAATTCTTTTTGGCACTGAATTTTCTGAAGTCATAATTAATGTAAAAGACCTCTGGCTGCCCAGATTTGTGGATGATTGTAAGCTCAGTCCATTTAAAGAATCCCTCAAGGACACTAGTGTCCTTCAAGAGGTTTTGTCATAAACTAATGCCAAAAAATGTATAATAGTATCCTTTTATAAGCTGGCCACTCCAGAGAATTACCACACAAATAATACTCCCTAAGAGTAGATCCTGTGGTTAGGGACTTGGGAACATCAGCAAAAACAGGCTAGTTACCATCCAAAGGATTCCAACGGAGTAGGCACAAGAATACTAGATAAAAACCAAGGAATCCACCACAATATGAAATAGAACTTTTATTCCAAAATGCAGGACCAAAAGACCAAAACGAGCGCTTTCACATACGTCGAGTATGCTTCATCAGGTTACCGTGATGAAGCATACTCGACGTATGTGAAAGCGCTCGTTTTTGTCTTTTGGTCCTGCATTGTGGAATAAAAGTTCTATTTCATATCGTGGTGGATTCCTTGGTTTTTATCTAGGACTTGGGAACATATACGGACAGTGACCTGGCCTTTAACCATCATATGTCTACTGTTGTAAGGAAATCATTCTATATCGTGCAACTTATATACAAGGGTATGGCATCCATGTCCAAGGATGTCATCGTTCTGCTGTACTCAGCCCTGATTAGGTCAATCATTGAGTATAAAATTCACTTCAGTATGCTTCTGAGCAGGCATATGCAACAATTGAAACACCCACAGTGGTTCCTCACAAAAAGAATACAATGATTTAATCACATTGAATATGCAAACAACCTCAAAGCCTTGTCTTTATACTCAGTCTCCTACTTATAGGACATCTGTGCTTTCTTTACAAGACATCATCTGATCCATGATTGATGGACTTACTCCATAGACAGAAGTCTGACAGCATTGGAAATACTCAATCAAAGGACCTAAACCACATTAGCAACATGAATCAAACATGTCTGAGAGAGACGTACATGTCTCAGAGACTGTGCCTACTTTGGAATCGACTTCTGAACCATATGAAGCAGAGTTCATCCCTAACTCTATTCAAGTGCAACTTTTAACAATGGATGCACAACTGGAAATTTAACCCTGGACTGGCAGCTCTCACCCTATTGGTTGGAGGAAGCTTGTAGTTGCGCTGCCACCTAAGCCCAACTAAATGTCCCTGGGTAATTTTGCCTGTTACCTACAGGTGGGAAATCATGGGTAGACTTAAATAGGCCTTGTAGTGTTGTTATCCTAGTAATCACCTTTGAAGCATTAAGTTTGTGATGAGAGTGCTTATACTGATGACATTATCTGGCTTCTAACACTGGTGCATTTGTGAATGTATAGGAATACTTTAAATGGTATCTAAACTGTATGATGACATTCTCAGTGTGAAGAAAGAATATTAAGTGTTGAAAGAGATTACCACGTTTTCCCCATTGCATAGCATGGACAAAGAGTATTGTGTTGTATTAATTTTGTGGTGCTGAGTAGTCTTTGTTGTATCTTTTATAGAATTATTGCAGCTTTTGTTGCAGCTGAGCTAATGATTTTTTATCTTTTTCCCCCAGACTTCATTTCCAAATCTGTTTGAAGTGATTTTGTAATTGCCTTTTCATGTTCTTTGGAAGGTGTATCTGACTAGGATGGTGTCATCGGAATATTGTATTACATTTAGAATCACTGAACATGCTCATAATGAATACTGGGAGAATAGGAATGACTGAACCTTGGGATACTCCTTCATTTGAGCTGACAGTCCTACGTGTACTATTTGAAAGGAAGGAAATAAAACATTTCACAACTCCATATCTGAAGTAATTTTTTTTGTAGTGCTGAGTGCTGTGAGGTACATAGTTTTGCATGACTTCTTTAGCTCTGTATACACTGTTGCTGTTGGCCACTTTCTGTGATACCATATGCCTTAAAGTTCCCTGACTGTGCCTCACATTTTTGCACTGATCTCCCATAATATGTTTGATTTTTCCGCTAAGTTACTATGGATTATATAAATTAATAACACCAAACATTAGGGTTTCTTATTTGTTATTGTTTAGAAAATGTATGTTGATACAAAACCTGTTCTGTTAACTTTATTTTAAGTGAATAGAGTAATATTTAAAGGTTATCTCTGACAGTGGGCCTTTGCCCCTCCCCCATTATTTTTGGCTTTGTCCACAATTCTTCATCAAAGAATTTGAGACATATGTATTGTGTGCCACTGTAGATGTGATCAGTGAGCATAACATTAGCTATGCTTGTTCTATGTACAGGCTTGAAACCAAACTGATTTCTTAATTGAATATCAGATTTAGGGACATGATTAAGAAAGTGTTCATCTTTAAGCTCCTACAACACTTTAGTTGGGGGAGCAAGTTCTAGTTATTATTTTGAAACTCGTAAGGGCTTTGGGTGAAGGGATTTTAGGGACTGGAATTTATATAGGACTATATTTTTAAACAGTGTGAGAAAAGGGAGCTGAAAGTTGCAGATAAAACAATGGGATATAAAATGAACTGCACAGGCTGGATAAGAAGAGAGGACGAGTTTTGTGAGGTACTGAGGATGAGGTGAAGCTGTTTATCTCAGAGACATTTCATAGTATGTGTGGTCAGCTTGAGAGTGAGGCAGTTTGACTGTACAATATTAGAGCTAAAGATGTAATATAGTGACTAATTATGTACAAAAACATACAGCAGGAACTGACAGGAGAAAGCAGTAGTAGTCCAGCTAACAGGCTAGGGTGTGACACTTTAAGGAACTCAAAGGGAGAGGAGAGGAGAAGACAACATGGGCAGAGGCTTTTGGCAGTGTTCAGACAAGTGGTGTAGTACAGAAAAGCCTTCTAGAATGTAATAATAACCTGTTTAAGTCTTTTTGGAACAGAAGTAAAACAAGAAATCTATAAAACAAGTTAAAACTGACATAAAAGAAGTTGCTTCTTATACTAAGGCATGTTTATCCATGCCATTTTATCTGTGTGTGTGTGTGTGTGTGTGTGTGTGTGTGTGTGTGTGTGTGTGTGTGTGTGTGTAAGAAAGAGAGCATGTGCGTGTGTATATATATATATATATATATATATATATATATATATATTTATATATATATATATATATATATATATATATATATATATATATATATATACACACATATACATACACATATACATTATAGTTGTATAGAGAGGCAGATATTTCAATAAAGCTGTATATTCATTTGTATAAGAAAAAACTTATTTCTGCACTTTCTGAAGCATAGTCATTGTATGTCCCTGTTATAGGAAGTTTAATATTGCATAACAGTTTATATTTGCAGCATCTATTATCAGTTTTTTCACTGATCTGTTTTCCACAGCTGTGGAATTCTGAGGGAGGCTTGGGAGCAGAAGACACTGTGTTTAAAAAATATTCTGTAACTAAACAAAATAATCTGAAGTCCTTTCAGGTTTGGGTTTTCATTATTAAAATTCTGTTGGATATACATGACAAAATGTGTTTAGAATTAGCCATAAGAGTACAAGAAAAACAAGAAAATGTTTACATGAATCCTCACTAATGCTTGAAGAAGGCTTCAGAGCTTGTGTGACTGCAATTCATAACCTTTGTCTTTTCAAAGAAGCCCACAGTTTTTAATAACATAGACACTTCGTTTCTTTGTACTAGAGCTGAGAATGGAAAGAATTGTTAATTGAAATGAATTAAGAGATTTCAGAGCAAGGGACCCAAACACAAAATGGACTGATTGTTTCAGTAGAATGTGTCTGTTGTTGTCTTCCTTCACAGGTTGCCTTGCAGTTACATTGGCTCTTATGGTACATGCTGAGAGTTTCGGATGTGGGCTGTAACACAGTGAGGATGATGGAATAATAGATTGAATTCCTGGGGTTAGAGAGGAGTCAGCACAAACTGGGAACAAAAAAGACAGTCAGACAAGGCACTGTTTTATATTACAAGAGCTGAAATCCATCTTTAGGATTTCTTTCACAGCTGAGCTAATAAAGGCCTAGTTACAATCCCCAGTGGAGTCCTGCCTAATTAAATTTCTTTTTGAAAGGGGTTTTCATTTTGACTTCCAGAATATGTCTTCTGAATTTTGTCTGTACTTTTGCTTTGTGAAGTATTCGGCATTTGGAAGAACCATGATATGTTCATTACACTGCAGGCACTTCTATAACTAAGATTTTATATAACCCAGAGGGCTACGGATTACGGCTGCCTCTCCAATTTATCCTTTAAAAAAAGAAAATATCTGACATTAGTCCAACATAGCCTAAAAGACTGCAATATGTACAGAAATCTGCATACTTTAATGACTTGCTAGTTTGCATGTTTTCACCTTGCATGCTGTTACATTTTAAGATTTCACACAGCCTAGCTTTGTTGCCAGAGGAATCCACTTGCAAAGATACATTGTGCTACAGGTGCCTGAGTAATTATATCTGCTGGCTATAAGCATTCATTATACAGGCATGTTATCAGGCTCCTATGTGGACTGGGATAGAGCAAGGGAAGCATGAGAAAAGACATTAAATGGCAATAGAACATAGCAGTTAATTTTATGAAATGTTTGAAATTTAGCTCAGATTGAGCTTAGAAAATAAAATAATAAAACTTCACTGACCAAATGTCATTTCAATGTGTGTATATATATATATATATATAAAACCTACATTTTGCCATTTTTACACTGAATAATGAAAACGCTAGTACAGCAGATAGAAAATCAGCTCAGCTCATCAATGACCTATTCTAGCTTTTCTGAGCAAGGCTACAGAACAGCAGGATTGGGGAAATTTGCACTTTCCCCCACTGAAATATGATCTCAGAGATGGTATATATAATTAACAGAGGGTGTAGGCGTGCAGAGCTAACATTTTTTTGTTGTTGTTTGATTTCCTTTGATGATTAGAGGGTCACTTTCATGTCATTTCAATAAAATGTTAAGAATATAGAATTCTCAAACAAACTAAATGACACGGGTAGAAGCAATGTACAACTTCTGAATGTAAGAGAAAAACTGTACATAATTTAATATAATTGACATGAATATAAGGCACAGCGACAGATATCAATACCTGGCTGGAGACTTAGGTGGTAACAGAATGATCCCATATTGTTGTGCAAATCAAGGATAAAGAAATGACTATTCACTCTGGTCCATATTAGTTGGAATAGGAAAATTAGTGCAAATCAGTTCATTACTGAGTCCAAAACAAAATCAGAAACTGTCAGTAAAGAACAAATTTGTGGTAAATGTCTAACAAATGTTGGTGAAGAAGCACTTTCCTATGCCAAAAAGAAAGGTATTAATACAAATAAAAATTTATAGGTGATTTTATGACCAGTCATGAGAATATGAATGTCAGCAGGACCGACTTTGGCCTCACTTATTAACATGACCAGAATTCTAAGGAGAAATCAGGGTAGCAGGGCATATAATGCTGCTTTGGACAAAAATGTTATGACATGTCAGCTGTTGGCTGTAACACAAAAAATGAGAGAGGCTGGGAAAACTTTCCATGGGTGCTACCTGTGGAAAATATTGAAATATTAAAGGTGGTATTCAGAGTCCTGACTTTTGCAAGTGATTAGCTGTAATCCACGAAGAGTGGTGCTGCTTCCTTATGCAAATAAGGTCATTCAGGCTGACTGCAGAAATGAAGGGGCTTGTTGATAAACACTCCTCGCTACCACAATAGCATAATGGGATTAAGCTATAAGCATTAAGGGGGAGAGCTATTATGAGGCTAAGATGTATTACACACTTACGTATTACTATGATTCATAGAGATAAGTGTAAAAGGTCCTTCATTTCCAGGAGAAGCTACCATCCACATAACAATATAATTTCCATTTGATGTTTGCTTGTTTTTCATTTTTGTTTGTTTTCTTTTAGTTTTCTTAATTTTGTCAGAATTTTGCATATCATGACCCTTGTTTTAGCACTACTATAGCAATAAGTCATTTGCACGACTGCTTTCACATAAGTAAATCTGGTTAATGTCATGTTAGTACGTATTTCTTAATTATATTTCCTTCATTTATTGTCATTATACAGACCTAGAGTCATGATTGCTAGTGGTCAACTCATGCAGTGACATCAGATGCCACTGACCTCCACAATGTCTTCCAGACACCTCTCAATCCATAAAAATTACATCTATAAGCATGCTGACAAGCTGACATCTTCAATCCAATTAAGAGCTATACACAAAACAAAATTATGCACAACACATGACAACACCATTACTTAATGAACAAGGGAGATAAGAAGACAGTAGAAAAAGAAATTAAATGCTGGTCAACATAAAACATTCCTAAGAACCTCAACAATGGAATCTCGCATCCCTTAACAAAAGGTAAGCTATTCATTTGTAAAGGTATGAGGCAAATAGTTATCCACCCAATAAATGCACTTCCTTTGAGCAAAAAATGAAAATTTTGTAGAGCTCTATTGCAAATTAAAATGCTAGCCTTTAATTCAAAGGAGATTAACCACTCAAACAATTCAAACACCTCCAGAGAATTAAGCTACTTTGCCCATTTCATATCCCCCTATTATGTCTACTTTTCTTCATGTTTTTTCCAAAGTGTGGTTACTAATAACAAAATAAGTGAAAATAAACACTCATTATGATCAATGTCTGGACACTGTAGCTAATAGTCAGAGATATTCCCATTTAGCCAGCATGATGATATAAAGTCTGTCAACTTACATAAGTAGACAAAATGATCACTAAACACTGTAAAACTAGAAATGCATATTCTTTCATCTAAACAGCTTTAAATCTAACATATTTATTATAAATAAATAAAGATAGACAGATATAAAATTAATGAGAGTACTGACCACCTATCCATTTTCCTCAGGGCATTCCACCAACCAGCAAACAAACTCAAAAGCATCAATAGTCAAGCAGATTGTGCATAAAACTTTGATTTTTTTTAATAATCAATACTCATATAGTCAACCAAACTGTAAAATTACCCAACTCTATGAGTACCCAGCCAACCTAAACAATATGCAACTTTGACTATGCATCTTTCCAACCTCTATACTTTTTTATAATCTATATAATCATATTTCATTATGTTGTTTAAGATATTGCTTAAAATACTTAACTTGTAGTTATGTAAGTAATCTGTAAATATATGCTTGTTTGCTATGTTATCAAATCTTTATTACTTTAAGTAAAAATGCATTGCCTTGTAAAATATATACAGGTTCTCCTTTGATCTAAAATGTATGCTAGCTATCAGCAGGACCTTAGACATTAACCACGACTGTTTTAAGTGTGTATATTCAGCACATAGTATGCTTCTCTTCTATGCATTATCTTGTTATCATAATGCAGTTTCATCCAAATATTTTTCACTTCTAGCTGTAATGCCCAGAACTTATTAATTCCACGATCAAATGTGTATTATAATTTTGGGAATTTATATGTACAGTTGCAAGCTATGATCTTGTGAATTTGTATGATTTGTATATAATTTCCATGGTGTTTAGGATATGGCTAAAATTATCCAAGGATATTCCCTGAAATGCTTCACATTTTGCTTGGCATATTTTCTTGGTATTTGTTACTTCACCTCTTTTCTGTCCTGCTCCTAAGATGAGACATCATTCGTCCTTGATTTGACCAATCTTGTTTCATACAAAAAGGCCTCATTTGCAAACAAAATGCATAAAAAGACAATGAGCTTACCCTAGTAAGCACCTATTTACCAGGAGAATATGGGGATTAGGCAGCAAATTGATTAAATGAGTGGGAGGGAAACATTAATGTGTACTGTATTCTTTTTAAAAGGAGGTACAATAATTAACTTTACCTCGAGAAATATTTGTTTTATTTTTGGTTTAGTACTTGTGCATACATATTCAAACTACTGAAGGGATTGTTGGGGGAAATTATTCATTTTGGCATCAGTTAAGTTTTTGTGCATAATTGGGTCAGAGAAATTTGCCCTTCCCACATTGAAGTGGCAAGTGTGTAGAAAAGTAACTTAGAACATTGTCTACTGCATGCATCTAAAGGATTGCATCAAGTGGAAACCAACCAGAGAAATGCTTTGCAACACTAATGCCTTTATTTCATAAACAAAATTCCACCATAAAAACAGTCCAAACCAAGTGGTTAAGTGCTTTCATCCATAAAAATCAGTAGGACTTCATCAGTACCAACTAGGTTGTAAACAGTTTATGAATTTATAAGTTTCCCTATCAAGCAGTCACCCCACATGTGACTTCAGTACTGCTGACTGCAGCTTGTACCACTACTAGCTTTCATAATAATGCACCAGGATGGCTGAAGAACTGACACAACTCAAATGCTCATGCTGCACAGTTTACTAAAAGAACTTTGAGCTTTGGCAGCTACAGCAAGCGGCACCAGAAGTGTGATAATCTGAGTCAAGTCATGATGCTTACTCGCAGAATAAGAAATAATGTTTTGTTACCATGAATTCTAGTTGCATCTGTACTTTGTTTATGATACCATCTGCTTACATCTCCAAGTTTGAAAAAGGGATGCAGTAAAACCACAGGAAGGGACATGGTAGTTATTTTCATAGTTGCAGAGTTGGTTGCTCAGTCATCATTGATAGGTATAACCTGTTAGACTTTTAAGGCAACTAGGCAAGCCGGCTGGGTCACAAAGGATCTGGCAGGCAAACTACACTGAGACCACCAGGAATTTGCTAACCACCTCCATCTTGTAGTCCTGGCATGAGTTTATTACTCTCATCTATTGACGAATATAAGTGAAATAAGTAAAATTAATGCAAAGAAAATTTATATACAGATATATATATATATATATATATATATATATATATATATATATATATATATATATATGGTGAAACAGGTGACACTCTTGCCTTGGTTGCCGAATGCTGTGGGTTCTATTCCCACATTAGGTAGATAAAAGACCCTAGGGCACCTATCAAAAACAGTAGGGGTCCATTACTTATATACAAAAATAACTCGCATTTACAACATATTTACATATATTCAAATATTTACAAATTTACTGATATATAAGTATATATATATATATATATATATATATATATATATATACACACACACACACACACACACACACACACACACACACACACACACACACACACACACACGGGTCTACTTCAAATGAGTGAAAGCTCACAACATCGAAACCCAAATAATTGAGATGACTTTGCTGAAATGCCACAAGAGGGAAACTTTACAACACTGAATCTCACATAAGTGAAAACAACTATCGAGATATCCCTAACCAGTCCACCAACTGAAAATTTTACAAAAATAAACTGAAACATTCCTCTTAGCTAAATTTTTAAATAACTCACCCTATACCACAAGCACAACTTCTAGTACAGACTCTTCCCATAATGCTACATGACGTTAAAGGAACATGACTCCAAAGTAAGGAAAACAATATATTAACTGTATTACAGTGTTTTTGCTGGGGGCAAACCCCCATGCACCCCCATGTGTGGGGTTCTGCCCCCTACACCCTCCAAAAATGAAATATACCAACTGCAAGATCACACTACCGTGAAGAAAAGGGCATATTTACGTGTGTTACTAGTGCTGTGACCGACTACACATTAGTAATCTACTTTCGCTTATGTGAGTTTCGATGTTGTAAAGTTTCACTGTTCTGGTATTTCAGCAAAGTCATCTTCATTATTTCTGCTTTGATGTTGTGAGCTTTTTGTTCATTTGAAGTAGACCCATATAAACATATTCATAATTTCCTTTACAATTAGGCACAATTTTCATCCATATCAAACTCTCACTCATTTTTCAATAGCCACCATCTGATTTTGCTTAATATTATTGCTAAAATCCATTTACCATTAAACATAATTTCATTTATTCTTTCATTCCATATAACCCATGTATCATAAAATATTTTTATCTTTTCTTTTAACATATTCTTTCTTATAATCTTATAATATCTATACTTAATCATATCCATGTTTACTTTAACCACTTCTTTTATATCTTCAAAAAATCTTTACATAGTTTTCACTATATTATTTTTACTGTTTTACATTTTAAAACAGATGTTCTGTAGTTTCTTTTTCTTGATAATATAAACATATTTTATCACTTTTCTTTTTATATGGTATATTTCCTTTTACTGGTAATTTACATATTTCCTTTTACTGGTAATTTACCTATTACCAGTCTCCACAAAAAAAATCTTGACATTCTGCTTTCTGATTACACCATTTTCCCATGATTTTACATTGTACTGTTTTATCGTTATATTCTTACACAATACATTTCTCTCTTTCTATTTTTTCCACAAAAGATATTATTTATTGGTGACATTTTATTTCCTCATTTATGTACTCTTTTTCTCTTTTTACCATACCTCAAAATTTATCATACTTATAATTATTATAATTAAACAACTTTATCCCTAATCACGTACTTTTTTCATTTATGTCTGGTTGTGACTAGATATGTTTGGAACATTTCTCTACAGGCCTCCGCTAAAAATTGGTTTCATTCCAAGTCGGACTTTCCCAGTAAACAAATGTTAAATAAAATAAAATAAAATAAATTTATCCACTCTAACACTTTGTACAAATTTAAAGAAACAGTGCATAGCACTGGGTAATTACCCTAAGCATTCTTCTTCTTTATTTACATACAAAACTAATTTTTTTATGAGGTTTAGTCTAGAAACCCAAATAAATTAAAAAAAGTTTTGCAATAGTTCATTTTAAATACTGTTGGCAGCATAAATATACTTGCTAACTATGCTATTTTCCCATCAGGACTGAATTTATCAAATAAGTCTTTTTTTCTAAATGATAATTTATACATTCTTCAGCAAAGACAGGTTTGTTTTATTTCTTCATACAGTAGTTCATAGTTTATAGTTATATACTGGGCTAACAGTCAGCAGGCTCTTTTTAAGTTTAACCTTGCAATCTAACCCAACTGTTTCTCTATGTATCATGGTAATTTATTGTGAGGTATGTTATAAAGTCTCGAGAGGTTATGTGGGAGTATGTTAGTTTGGCCATTACTACCTGCCTTTGTCTATCAGAGACATAGGGGCCAGACCAGGTGTGAATTTCCAGTTTCCCATCCATGGTCAAGGATATGCTTAAATAGCATCATTAGGGATGGACTTGAGTTCACATGGATGTGGAACCTGTCTCACAGTCCAGTGATCCTCTGAGACACTTATCTGTCTCACAATATCTTATTTCTTCTATTTTTTTTCAAAGATGTCTAGTTACATCATCTAAACCTTACTTTTATCTTTATTTAAAGCCATCGCTAGAACCTCTAGACACTCATTTGTGTGAATTATTACTTTTTTATCCAAATTTTGTTTTTGCAATTATTATAATGTCATCTTCATATGTTAACAGAACTGGAATTCTTAACATTTCAGGTGTTATATACCCTGCTTCCTTCATTTTGTAATTTATTTCACATGCTGTCACATTCATAATTGATGCAAAAAGTATACAACTGATTGGACATCCCTTTCCTCATCGCCCTTCATATGTACCTCTTGGCTTAATCATCCATTTACAAGTATTTTTACTTTATTATTGCTACACACTGACATACATAATTTCCTAAATTTCTTACTTATATGCTTTCATTATTGCCCACAATATTTCATATCCAGTTGTATCAAATACGTTATTAAGGTCTCCTACCATGATTTCCATTTCTTCTTTTCTATTCATAATATCATCCACAATTTCTCTGTCATTAATAAGTCTTGACAACCCTTCCCATTTATACTATATATACCATCTTCCACAATTGGTTCATAGTTTCATAGGTAGGTACTAGGCTTTCAGCCCAAGGGCCTAAGTAAGCCTAGCCAACAAGATTCCCTGGCTTACGCCACCCAAGAAAGTTATTTTCCTGTGCCTCTGTCAAGCAGAGCCACAGAAGTGATCCCCGGGGTGTGTTTCCTATTTCCCATCCACTCATTAAGATTTTTCTTGAAGAGTGCTAATGAGAAACTTTGCTTGACATAGATGAGTAGCTTGTTCCAGAGGATGGGAAGTCACTGGGACAGGAATCTATCCCTCCAGCATGTCCTGTTTATTGTGGTGACAGGGTTTAGGCCCCTAGACCATGTAGCTCAGAGGGATTGGGATTTCTTTAGATGTAGCATGTCCAACAACTCTGGGTTAGACATAGCTTTATATGTTAGGCAGAGATCACCTCAGAGTAGGTGATATGCTATGGAGTAAAGCTGGAGTTTTTTGAGACGGTCAGTGTAGGCCATCTGTTTAAGGCCAGTAATCCTCTTTGTGAGGTATTACTGTGGCCTTTCCAGCTGCTGCAGATGTCTTGTGAGGTACATTCCAAAAGGGGTGTTGCACTCTATAATGGGTCTAATGAGTGTCGAGTAGAGATGAACAATGACCTCTTTTTTCCTGGATGAGAACCCTTTTGTGATGAGGTATGCCATGTAGAAGGATTTCCTGACTACTGTGGCAATGTGATTATCAAAGGAGAGACTACTGTACACCTGGGTCCCAAGGTCTGTTATCACACATTCCATGTTAAGTAGAATGCCGCCTATGTGGTAGTTCATGGGTACAGAGTTTTTACCAAAGGGGATGACAATGCACTTTTTGGCACTGAGCTTAAGGCCATGGCTCTGACACCAGGCATCTGTCTCAGTGAGGCCCTTATGCAGGATGTCCACATCATTTGGGGACTCGGACTATGGCTCCTAGTTTGCAGTCATCTGTGAACTTCATTAGCCAAAAGCCTTCTGTGTTAGCCTGTACTTCAGAGAAGTAGATACCAAACATAAGAGGTCCCAGGACTGAATCCTGTGGTACTCCACTTGTTACTGGTTTGAAGTCAGATTTGGAGTCTGCAACATTTACAGTGTGGGTTCTGTCAGTGAGCCAGTTGGCAACCTATCTTGTGATGTACAGATTTATACCTAGTTTAGTGAGTTTAGATATAATTCCAGAAAGGGGGTTGGTGTCGAAAGCCTTGGCGAGGTCAGGATAGGCTGTGTGAACCACCTTACCCTCATCTATGGCTTTGGTGACTGCCTCAAAGAACTTGATCAGGTTCAGGAGGCATGATCTGCCTTTCACAAACCCAAACTGGGTGGAGTCCAGAGTTTGGAGGTAACCAATGTGTTTGTTAATGAGTTCTATAATGATACATTCCATGGCCTTTCAGACTAGGCTCATCAGGCTAATAGGGCGATAGTTCCCAGGGTCAGTGGTGGCTCCCCCTTTGTGGAGTGGGATAACTGTTGCTGTGTGCCATTCAGTGGGTACAAAGCCTGACATGAGGCTGTGATTGAACATGGTGCTTAGGTGGGGAGCCAGTTCATTCTGAAGTTCGTGTAAAGGAGTAAAGTTAGCACTGAACCTATCTGCCAGGATGTTGGCAATATCAGTTGGTTCTGTAATTTTTGTGCTGTTGTGCTGTAACTCAGAGCAGATCTGGGTGTTGTCATTGAGATTCTTGACATAGCTATAGATTGCTTTGTGGTTTTTCCTAGAATCAGTGGTGATTTTGTTTTCATAGCTAGGTTTGGAGGATCGTATAAAGGATCTCAGCTTCTTACTGAGGCTGACCAGGGAGCTCCTCCACTCATGGGATTTTACTCTCTTTTGCAACAGTTTCTTCCTTCTGTTGTAGAGTTTGTTTATGGCATGGGACCACCATATTGCTTCCTTTTTTTGGAGGGTAGAGTCTTGGTTCTATTTGAGATAGCATGATCCATGCACTCGTGTAAGTGCTTATAGAGTGCATTTTATGTAGGATTCAGCAGTTTTAACAGTATTGTCCATCTGCATGGGTGTCATGAAGTTTGCCACCTCTGTCTTAAGAAGCATGAAGTTGGCTTTGGAGAAATTTTTTACAGTGGTTTCCTTAATGGGGGTGGGGGCAGGATGTGGATATCTAGGGTGATTAGCTTATTGTCAGATCTGACCAACGAGGAGTTGACTTCAGGTGTGGAACACCAGTCACTCATGTTGGTAATGACTAGGTCCAGGATATTGTTGCCCCTGCTGGAGGTTTGGATAAGTTGTTCCAGGGGATTGGAATTTATGAATTCCAGAAAGAGTTGAGCAAAGGAGTTTGTACAAGAGTAGTTTTCCCAGTTAATGGTCAGGTAGTTGAAATCGCCCATTATTAGGGTGTTTGGTTGAACCCTAATATTTTCCAGTATGTCAAGAAAAGAGGAGTGGGAATCCTGGGACATAGTGGGGGATCTTTAGCAAGCTGCAATTTGGATTGCAGTTTTGCCCAGAGTTAGTTGCACTTGGATAACCTTGGGTGCATTATGCTGAGCAACTAGCCTGGAGGCGTGGATATCCTTAATGACTATGGACACAACTCCGCCTTTGGTGTTCTGGTCCAGGTTAGATGGACGAAAAGTGTGGTATAAGTTATAGCCTGGTAATACAGGGGTGATCTCTGGAGCCTTGAACCAGGACTCAGTCACTGCATAGATATCAATGCTCTCCATTTTAAGGAGTGCCTCGAGGGAGTGCGTTTTGAGATTTAGGCTTCTAGCATTGAGTAGAATTACCCTCAGTTTTTGCTTGTCTGTTCTTGTTACAGTAGTGAATTTGTCATTTGAACCTTGCCTAAAAAAGGCACTATAGGGGTGGCAAGAGCCTTAACCAGTATCCAGAATCCAGGGGTGACAGCTGCATGCCATCTCTGGAAAAGCATCATTGTCTGTCGACCATGTCATCCGAGGCAGACAGATACTGAATCCCCTTAGAATGACACCAGAACCTTAGCCAATTGTTGAAGTCAATCATTTTGTCCTTGTACTGCAGTATCATTCTGGGCGATGGCAGGATGCTACTCAGGGCTAGGGTTATACCTGTCTGGGCTACAAGACTGGAGAGTTCTTCCATGTCTATTTTCATGTAGTCCAGGGAGGTACATCTCAAGTCATTCACACCAACATGGACAATGACAGAGTCATATTTGTACTTGTGGAGAGACCTGACTGTGTGGGTTATGTGGAGGATCCTGGCACCTGACAGGCAGCTGACAGTAACCTTCTCCTTGTTTAGCCTGGTGAGTGGGACATCAGTGTTCCTGACTATAGATTCACCTATGACTACTGTGTTGGGTACGTTGTTTTGCCTTATGGGCTGTGGTTGAGTGCTACACTGAGTCTGTGAGCTATGTGTCATTTGGGTTGTGTTGGGGGGTGGAGGTTGCTTGTGTTTCTGCTTTGGAGGTCTCTGTTGCTTGAGCAGATTATTATGGAGAGCCTCCGCAAATGTTTTTGTGTTTCTATGTGTGGATTTTGGTGGTGTAGGTTTAGTGGTACTATGTGATGAGTGTGGTATAGTGTGCTGCAAGTGTTTACCTTCTCCTCTTGACTGTCACATTCAGTCTTGCTTGGAGAGAGCTTTACCGTCCAGTTTGGCTAGATAAGTGCATTTCTCACTGGTTGTAATGAGGCAATTGCTACATTGCTCCAAGGTGCCCAGATTCATCAGATAGGCAGGAGAGAACATTGGGAGATGATCCTTGGACATGCCTGAATAAAAAACTATTTTCTTCTAGACAAGTGAGGAAAGTAAGTACAAAAACTGTTTTCCTCTAGGTAATGAGGAAGGTTGAGTGCTGTAGTAATTTGTAGCTTATTTAATGCTTACAACAAGTTCTGAACAAGTGCTGAGCATGAATAAGCAAATTCAAGTGCTAAAACAAAGATTCTGTATCTGAACTAGACTAGTTACAGGAAAGAAACAAGTGCAAATGTGGGCTTTTAAATCAGAAAGTTGAGATGGAAAAATTGCCCATACGGTCAATAACTACTATTTCTTGGACAAAAACCACTCTTTATGTGGTAGATAGGTTACCTAGTGCTTACCACTCCCACTGATAAGCTACCAGGCTTCCCTCCAACACAGAAAGACTTTGGAGGCCTCAGGAGCTTACAAACAGTCCCGGATACAGCAAATCTGTATCTGGACTAGACTATTTACAGGAAAGGGGGAAGACAAGTGCAAATGCAAGCTTTTAAATCAGAAAGTTGAAAGAGATGGAAAAACTGCCCAAATGGCCAATAACTATATTTTCTGGGCCAGAACCACTACTTATGTGGTAGATAGGCTACCTAATGCTTACCACTCCAACTGATAAGCTAGAAGGTTTCCCTCCAACACAGAAAGGCTTGGGGGGCTCAGGAGCTTGCAAACAGTCCTGGATACAGCAAATCTGTATCTGGACTAGACTAGTTACAGGAAGGGGGGAAACAAGTGCAAATGCAGGCTTTTAAATCAGGAAGTTGAGAGAGAGACGGAAAAACTGTCCAGACAGCCATTAACTACAATTTCTAGTTACAGGAAAAGCAGGAAACAAGCATACATTTTTTGTTACATTTAAGCAGAACACAGGGAGATTCTAGCAAAGTTTTTTTTTTTTTTGTAAAGGAAAGGGAGAGAGGAGAAGCAGAAGATAACTCAAGGTTAGGAACGTTTTCCATTTCAGTTTTAATTCTCTTTTGCATCATTGTCATAAAGATCTTATAATCATTATTATTCAATACTATCAGTCTCCAATTTTTATAACTGTGTTCTATCTTACTTCTTCCATATGAATTTAAGTATTCCACTACATAATTCTTTATACATTAAACCTTCATTTAGCTATTCATTAACAATCTTTAAAAATATTTGTTTCCAATCCCTTATATTATTATACATTTTATACCCTATTCTCTCTGGTCCTGCAACCAAATCTATATTTACTTGTCCTAATACTTTATCTAGCTCATTTAACAAAATTTCCTTTTCTACTCATCATTCTTTTTTTTTTTTGTTTGTTTACTTTTTTTACTTTTTATTTTTTTTTTACTATCTTCTTTTTTTCTTTAGTCATTTCTTGTACGTATTGTTCTACATTTTTCATAGTCTTTTCCTGAGTTCTATTTTTCCTTTTACACTTTGTATTTTTCTCACTACGCTACCATCATACTTTACTAATCTGCTTAAGTAACTTGATACCTCTCCTCTTCTTCTTATAAAAAAAAATCTTTCCCCGGGATTCATGAAGCTTGCGACAGGCGCAGGCATAGCGTAGGCGGTATAATGCCAAATATGGCTGCCGAGCGATTCAGGTACGATCCAATTCCACGTGCACTACCGGCGTATGCCAGATCTGCGCAGCCCTTGGCTTAGGTATGCTAATCACCCCATGCGCAGTGCCACACCATGCAAATGAAGGTACATAGCGATTCATGTAGTGGTGCAGGCGTAGCATAAGCCCACAGAAATGTAAACCAAAAAACACGGTTTACAGTTTTCCAAACAGAACATCGGAGCTATGAAAGTGGACCAGACTCATGTATTACAAAGTTAACATATGTCAATGGCTAAATATACAGCCAATGGCATAAGAAAAGATGCACAACACCTAAAAAACAACATTTAATGTCATGTCCACAGTAACGCAAAGTACAACCGCAGGGCATGTGTGTGCAAACGGGAACACAAAGAAAATATATACAAATGTCATAAAATCGCAATGTAATACAAATCATGATTTCACCACAATACGCAATGGTATACATGGTATACCACAACCAAGCTGCAAGGGTTGCTAAGGGTCTGTGACAGTGTTCAGTGCGGTAACTAGGAATTAGTAGTCAATGCCATGCAAATGAGGCAGGTAATAGTGAATCGCAAACGTCCCGCCGGACTAAGGATGTAAAATACGGCGCAGCACTACAACACCGAGGAGTGGTTTAGAGGTATATATGACATCAGCAGTGGGGTGTGCCACCATAGCTGTAAGCACATTGGAGCAATGCAAATCTGGCCTGGCCATTGCTAAGCAAAGCCGCTGGACAGGGGTGGGGAGGTAGGTATAACATCGTTTAGCTGAGAGCACATATGGTGTCCAAAACCGCATGTGTTCGGGGATGAATACGTGCCCGAAACCCAGTAAGCGGACGCACGCGCTGCGCACCATAGCTCAAACAGGAAGGTCAGGAGAAGAAAATAATGAAATGCCGCAGTAGGGTAATTGGAGTACAACTGAGCAATTAACACCTATTAACTCACAGCGGGCAATCGACGGCAGCTGACAAGTCTGCTCACAGAAACCTGCAAAACAGGATAGGGGAGGTGTAGGATTGCAAAGAAAAGAGAACTGTCATAGTAGAGAAAAGCAAACCTGCAGTAGACCGGCCATAGAACACATTACGCAAGATAAGCCAGGTTTAGGAAAGTACAAATGAAAGCAGGCTGCTGGATGCATGCCAGAAAATGGGAGGTGAAACGTGAAGAAATGTAAAGGGAAGGGCAAGAGGTAATCCACGGCAGATAAATGTAATTCAACACCAAAGGCACCACAATAGTAGTTCCTGTGGTAAAACACATAAGATACCTTGTAGCTATGATCGTACATATGCACCCTATGACATCATCAGTGTTCACAGCACAATAGTATAAAGTGTGAAAGCACCTCACACACACCTGCGTATTCCCAAACACTGCACCATAGGTGTAAACATATGGGGAACATTTACAATGTGCATGTTGGGAGCTGCCATAGCTGTGATTCATCACCATGTGTTAGTGACTGAAGGTGTTGTGGAGGATGATGCTGACAACCACCGGAGGCCCCGGAGGAGGAGAAGAGTGTTCAGACCAAGGGTAACCTACCAGGGGCTACATGATCTGGAGATAGCAGAGCATTACAGGGTGGACAGGGACATCTTACAGCAAATAGTTGAGCTGTGCCGGCCACCGCTGAGATCCAGAAACAACAGAGGGGAACCCATCCCAGTGGACACGAAGGTATGTGTAAGCTTGTGAATACTAGTCACAGGTACCTTTCAAAGACCAACTGGAGATATAATGGGGATCTCACAGGCATCAGCATCCAGGGTACTACATCAGTTCCTGGATGCCATGTTACCATATGCCAATAAGCATATATACTTCCCCCGAACTCAGGAGGAGTTGGCTAGCAATATGCGTCTCTTCCACCATGTGGCACACCCTACTGCTGTGGTAAAACACATAAGATACCTTGTAGCTACGATCGTACATACACACCCTATGACATCATCAGTGCTCACAGCACAATAGTATAAAGTGTGGAAGCACCTCACACACACCTGTGTATTCCCAAACACTGCACCATAGGTGTAAACATACGGAGAACTTTTACAATGTGCATGTTGGGAGCTGCCATAGCTGTGATTCATCACCATGTGTTAGTGACTGAAGGTGTTGTGGAGGATAATGCTGACAGCCACCGGAGGCCCCGGAGGAGGAGAAGAGTGTTCAGACCAAGGGTAACCTGCCAGGGGCTACATGATCTGGAGATAGTAGAGCATTACAGGGTGGACAGGGACATCTTACAGCAAATAGTTGAGCTGTGCTGGCCACCACTGAGATCCAGAAACAACAGAGGGGAACCCATCCCAGTGGACACGAAGGTATGTGTAAGCTTGCGAATACTAGCCACAGGTACCTTTCAAAGGCCAACTGGAGATATAATGGGGATCTCACAGGCATCACCATCCAGGGTACTACATCGGTTCCTGGATGCCATGTTACCATATACCAATGAGCATATATACATCCCCCGAACTCAGGAGGAGTTGGCCAGCAATATGCGTCTCTTCCACCATGTGGCACACCCTACTGCTGTGGTAAAACACATAAGATACCCTGTAGCTACGATCGTACATATACACCCTATGACATCATCAGTGTTCACAGCACAATAGTATAAAGTGTGGAAGCACCTCACACACACCTGTGTATTCCCAAACACTGCACCATAGGTGTAAACATACGGGGAACTTTTACAATGTGCATGTTGGGAGCTGCCATAGCTGTGATTCATCACCATGTGTTAGTGACTGAAGGTGTTGTGGAGGATGATGCTGACAACCACCGGAAGCCCTGGAGGAGGAGAAGAATGTTCAGACCAAGGGTAACCTACCAGGGGCTACATGATCTGGAGATAGTAGAGCATTACAGGGTGGACAGGGACATCTTACAGCAAATAGTTGAACTGTGCCAGCCACCGCTGAGATCCAGAAACAACAGAGGAGAACCCATCCCAGTGGACACGAAGGTATGTGTAAGCTTGTGAATACTAGTCACAGGTACCTTTCAAAGGCCAACTGGAGATATAATTAGGATCTCACAGGCATCAGCATCCAGGGTACTACATCAGTTCCTGGATGCCTTGTTATCACATGCCAATGAGCATATATACTTCCCTCGAACTCAGGAGGAGTTGGCCAGCAATATGCGTCTCTTCCACCATGTGGCACACTACCCGGAGGTACTGGGTGTGATAGACTGCATGCACATACATATCAAGTCACCACCCAGTAAGCATGGTAGGCACTACATAAACCGCAAGGGATACCACTCCATCAACTGCCAGGTCATGTGCAATGCCCAGGGCATTATCATGGATGTGTGCGCTGGCAGCCCTGGAAGCTACAATGACTCCCACATCTGGCATGCCTCGCAGCTGTATCAGGTATTTGTCAGGGGGGACATCCCACATGGCCACCTTGTCGGGGATGCTGGCTATGCACTGGAGCCGTGGATGATGACTCCCATCAGAAATGCACACACACCCATGCAAGAATGCCATAAAGAGGCACACGCACAAACCAGAATCATCATAGAGCATGTGTTCGGGATGCTGAAATCATGGTTCCGTTGCTTGGACATATCTGGTTGAGCCTTGCAGTACTCTCCAGGCACGTGTGCCCACATCTTCATAGCATGTGCCATGCTACATAATATGATCTTGCGGAAACAGCTGCAGCAATAGTGAAGGCCCTCCACAGCCCACCGCAATTGCCAAGGCCATCACAGGTACAGGGGGATTCAGACCACCAACACCCTGTGCCAGCCCCAGTAGGCAGATGGATGTGTGCCCAATATGCCTACGCGTTGGCAAAGAGGGAACGTATAGCACATACTCTGACAGTGTAGGGCCCTATGGACTGACACACCTCTCCACCTGCACACACAGTAAAATGGATGGCACACACACATGACCACCTGTAAATTGTAATGTATAGGTGGCATACTGTGTGAATCCTACATAGGCAGCCCTCAACCATTGCACACACAACAGCTATTGGAACAAGGAATGTCAACACCTGAACCGTGCACGCACCTATCAGCATATGTTGGTACTGTATGTACAGGTTCCTAGGTACATCGGTAGGTACACACCCAATTGTCAGAGGCCATTCATCAATCGAGGCAAACAGTGTCTGCTGTCACCACCACATCGAGTAACCAACTGACCCTCAGTGGAGCAGAGCCAATTGTGGGATCCATTTGTGTAATCACTGTTCCCCACACACTCTGCATGGATTCCCTGGTGTGTAAATGAGGGGCTCCATACAATGTAATCATGGATGTAGTGGCAAAGCATGGGGTGTATCCATGACAGGTATCTGTCACCCCAGCATGTTCCACCTATGGTTGTGTGAAGGTCTAGCACATTATAGTGTGTGGCTCACTGTGACATACATTCCCAATGCTGGGGCACATCCACTAAACATCACTTGGACATACCATTAATAGGTCCGATCCATATGTAAACTAACTGAGTTTGCCATTTGATTGCTGTATGGAGTAACAGCCATAGTACAGTCCACATACTAAATGCCATAACACGTGTACAAATCCCAGATGCCCAAGTGGTAAATGCACTGACTGTTGTGCATATTCCCAGTACCACATCCTGCAAGGGACGTTACGTAATCCCAAAGGCACGAATAATGGATGGTGGATGCAGGTCATCAGATCAGGTTTAGCACATGTTAGTGGGAATATGCGTTGCCCAGTGCTGATAAGCGTCATTTAAACATGACCATACGGATATGCGCGAAACAGGGCTAAGCTTCTCTGAATATCACACAGATCACGGTCAGTGATGTCCAGAACAGGTGAAACTAGCATTATTCACCCCTGTACTAATAGTGCCTGCTCTGAAGGGTAAAATGACCACTGCCAGGACTAGAACACGCAATCATGTACACAATCACCTAACACTAAGCTACCCAAGATGTACCAACGGCAGGTGTGTAATGTGACAGGTTCACACACAAAAATGTGGAGTCCAGAAAACAGTATACACCGACATGTACACAATGAAAGGTGTATTCTCCCTCTCACTCTCTCTCACATATATATATATATATATATATATATATATATATATATATATATATATTTATATAAAAATATATATATATAATAGAGATAAAATATATAATAGAGATAGAAAGGGAGATAGAGAGATATATGTTGATATATACGGATTCACCTATATCTGCAAATATATAGATAGGTCAACGACATGTACACAACCATGGAGGTAGAAATAAATAGGATACTGCCAACTATCGAATGTGTCACATACCGACATGTATAATCATGAGGCTTAAAGACTGAAAGAACACAGTACCAGAACACTGGAACCGTGTGTAATATTATCACGATATTAAAGGACATTTAGTTATCGCTGCCGGTGTTGCGATCCACGTAGGTACTGTGTTCAACTGTGTTTGTGATTGCTGTAGTCTGTGTATGTGTGTGTTGAGGGTGCCGTGTGCATTTCCGTGGGACTGTAATGTGTGTGGGTGTGTGTTTGCATCATGTGTCTGTTAGTACTAACTCAGAGGTAGAGCAGTACGGTAGGTGTGGTCATAGTTGGCCGTAGGCATACGGTACCACCTGTCCCACTTTAAGAGGGACAACCCCACCCTGGGCAGTTGTGTCCTGACAAAAAATATTAAAAAGGGCAAATGTCCAAGATTGTAGGACATAATTATGTTCCCTATATTATGTAACAGTTGCATTAAATAGTTATGCCTGTATCTACAAAACGTAAACGTTACATGAAACATGATAAGTAGCTAAAGTGCTACAAGAATAAGTATGTATTCAGGATAAAGTATGTTCTATCCTGTGTATTGACCATGGGTATGTGTTGGCCTGTAAACACCGATGTGTGTCCTGCAAATGTCCCACTATGGCCATTTGAAAAGGTGGCAACCCATGCCAAAGAGGCTCAGTCACCAACACAACTGCAATGAGTGCAAATATCTGTGACAGAAATATATGAGACAGCTGTCATTTAGTAACATTCCTTTACATATCACTGTATTTCTGGAGGTATGGAAGTATCAACCTCACCTGCATACTATATAGAAACCAATTAACAATGGCTCATTGTATAAGCCCGTAACAACCATAGTTCAGTCTACTAAGTGATAGGTCTTCAATTAGGGAAGGAGCCCACACACATATATGGAATATGTAGGAATGCAGTCCCCACAAACCTGTATATGCTATGTACACCCACCTACATCTCCCCCACACCTGAAACAATTGCAATACAGACTGTAATAACATCACAAACATCCACTCACTCAATTACATCTGCAGAACCATTAACATTCCTTGTGAGAGACACATTTGTAAAGGCGCCATGTGAAATCATAGCTGTTGTATAATGGAACAGACGGCGATGTTACAGGATTTGGTTGCAATAGTCCCTTATCAGACAGTTGAGATGACAGGTACACTCACATGTAGAACCACATACTCTAGCCGTCACATACAATCCACAGGGGACATGAATTCAAAATATCCGTGTCTCTACAAATATCAGTTGCAATTCCTCACAACAAAACACATACAGGCCGTCTCCCCGAAGGTAGGGCAAAAGGGCAATGTCCAAGTGGGGAATTAAATTATACCCCACTGTTGCCACGTAATTGGTGAATGGAGTAGTTGCACAGCTGATGTGCATGTAATAATTTACTCAGGAACACCAATTGGCGGTAGGAAACCACATGTTACAGGTATCAATGTATGTAATGATGACTTGCCACACATTCAAACCGTATGCTCATACCATGGAACCGTTTAAACAGTAAAGGTGTAAGAGAGATGTTTACAAAGATTCGGAATGCTAACAAGGTATGTAGAACACTCAGTATGTTAGTGTACGTAGAGCCTGTTTTGTATTAATTAAAAGTGTACACAATGCATAAAGTGGGAAAAGATATTCTGTAGTGATGTCTTGTTGAGCATAGCAATGCTTGTAGAAATTGTGTGTCCTGCTGTGGGCAACAAGGTAAACATCACATACACCACAAGGGATGTTACATGAGGGCTTTAAACAGAACAATTCCACACCACCCGCTGTCAGTGGTAGGGTATGTCCAACAAGTACGTGCCATAGCAGGGGATAGTATATGTTGATATACCATCACAGTAGGCATGTGTATGGGCATATAATGACAATAACATGCCTAAGGTGGTCCTGCTGTGCAAGTATGCTTTGCATTATGGGATAATGTGTAAAATATGTGTAATGTACAGTATTGTAGGTAGATATGTCAGATATTCTACACAGCACAACTGTTATATCATGCAAACAAAAGGTATCATCAATTGGCTTGTACGATACACAATAACAGGATACATATGGCTTGTAGTCACAGGACACTGTAACAGCATGGTAGCTAATCAAAATGGAAGAGCAACTCAATTAATCATGCACAAAGGACATGTAATAGCTTCACAGGTACATAGTGAGGTACTATGCTGTCTGGCAAGTCTATGTGTAAGCCCAACTACAGTGTTTACACCGGCAGCACCTCTCTAGGGTAGTGTCCTGTCTGTGAACAGCAGAGCCATGTGTTACCTGCACATCTGTAGAGTACAGCCACTGCAGTGATCCCTGGTGTATCAGTGTGACCGCCTACAGAGCCACCTATGACCGGTGTGTCGGATATGTTATAACACCCTATTAGCTGTAGTTGATGGACACACATGAGTCTGTGGGTTATAAGTAATTGTTGTTGTGTTTGGTAATGAGGGCTGCCTCTGGTGCCTACACAGAGTATGGAGAGTTTCTGCAAATGTCGTACTCATACTATGTGTGGCCTGTGGTGGTGAAGATCTAGTGAGACTATGTGATGAGTGGGGTGTGTTGCAAATGTTAAATGTCCCCACATGAATGTCAGGTCCAGTCTGGGTTGGTGAGAGCATTACCTCCAGCATGGCCACATATGTGCATCTCCCACAGGCTGTAGTGTCGTATGTTGGGAGGTGAGCATTGACTGTGTACATGAGACAATTGCTCTATTGCCACATGTTTGCCATATTCATCATATAGACAGGCAATAGCACTGGTACGTGACACTTGGACATGCCAGTATATTCAACCATGTATCACAAGATATGTGAGTTACGTGTGTACAACAGCTGTTGTACTGTAAGCAAGCTGGAAATGTAAGGGCAGACAGTGGGCTTGTAAGGCATGAGTTGGAATGGGTGCTATAGTAATCAGTAGCTCATGAAGTGCTCACATGTTCTGAACAAGTGCTGAGCATGAATATGCAATACAGATAGGGTGTTGGATAATATCAACCCACTGCAACCCACAAGTGGAGACGACAGTCATAATTGGAGGCACTGCACTATTACCCTGCTGAGTATGGTCTGCAAGTCTATGAACCTTTATCAACATTGATGTTAGCAGTGCAGAAGTAGATGACAGTACGGATGATTTCACACTGCATAGCATACCTGTGACAGGTCATAAGACATCATCACCCATACCATGTTCCAGCTACACTGAGTATACTAGATGTACCTTCGTATGTCACAGGAGTGTTCTACCAGTGACCTGTTGACAGAAGCAACACTACAAAAGGTGTCTGAGTGGCATGTGCATATCACACCAGTGGCAGCTACCGTAAAACAGGGTTAATGTTGTGTACTCCCCCCTCAGTGTAGCCCATACCACAAAGACAAATGGGAGGCATCTGTGTATGTAAGGATGTGAATGTCCATGACCTATTAGCAATAGCTGTCTCAGTGTTGTGGACAACATACACAATGGGCTTTGTGGGTGAGGTGTGTGACATATGTGAACAATCTGACAGCCGATAATAGCATTGTCACTGCTAGGTGAATAGCCCTGTACCCATTAACTACCACCTAAGCAGCAGTCAACATTATGCACACTGTGTAAGGGAAGGTGCTGTGCAGTTCACCTCCCTGAGTTGGTGACATCTCCAGGCCTATTAGGTAGTCATACGAGGCACCCATGTCATGACAGGGTGCCATCCATGAGCATGGAGATCATTGCACAGGCATACTCAGCACTCGGGTGACAAATATCGGATCACATATCACCTTTAAGGGGTATTGGCCATGCGTGGATGGGCGATACCAGCCTTCACAATCCTCACCTCCACTATGCAGCATGCTGGCTACCTTGCATAAAGACATGTGCTACACTGTGATGTTGGACATGCTACACATACATATCCGGATCTGAAAGACATACGTCATGGACATCCACCGTCCTACTACAAGGATCGCCACATGCTGGACAGATCCCTGTGCCATACATGTTACATACTCCTGCCATACCATGCAACCCTGTCCATCAAAGCTGCACATGTCATCTCTGTCATACATAGTGCGATGACCACATGGTAGATGTATTATTAACTGTCTGGATTAGTAATGTGGCACTGATGCACCTCGCGGTGGCAAAATGGCTGTTGGATACAGCTAGAAAACCTTGCCCATACATGCCATAGTTGATAACCATCCCTGCTAATGATTAACACAATTTCCCCAATGGTACAGGATCCAATGAAGGCTGTCCCACAAAGTGATGGTCCACAAGTAATCCAAAAAACGTACAAGATTAGGTAGTGCATATAAGGTTTATTAGCAATACAGAAGAATTTAAAAATTCACTTTCATTTCCAACACGGGAAACTTCATCAGAATAAAATGCCTTTGTGCTGACCAACTTTTTATACCTTGATTAATTGGTTTAATTCAACAACTTAATTGAGCAACTGCATTTAAAGAAACAAAACAGTATTTTTTACATATACATGTTTTCATGGAAAACAGGTGTTACAAAGTATACAACGACAAAATTTTTTTTATGTATATAAAATTAATAATAAAAAAAGACATTTCATAGTAGTTGTCTATTGAGTCAAATATATATAATATTGTATAATATATGGAATGTGTAAATCTATGTTGATCAAACTTTCTATAAATCAATCTGATATGTGAGTGTCTAAAAAATGTATAAATAGTATAAAACTGTCAATACTCCATGAAAATAAATGTTGATGGAACGGAGTATGTTGTTCAATAAATAAGTAATCAAATAATAAAAAATATTTAATAAATGTCTTAAAATGCATATGATAAACATTGTTGAAGTTATATGTTTCATTTTATTTTACTTCTTTGTATTTTTGTTTTTACTTTGTTTTATTCTGTTTGCCCTAAGTTTTAGGGCAGGTAAAAGGGATACATGGTCATTCATCCCTGGGGGTGTATTGGAGTCTAATCTCAGTTGCCAAATCAATTCCTGATAACTGAGTTGGTTTTCCCAATCCCCCCATTATTATTCATGGGTACTGTTTCCAAAATCCAAAACTTAAAGTAAGCTCCCTTGGAAGAAAGTGTATGGCGGTAAAGGGCATTAGTCTCCTTCTTCTTTTTTACATTGTACATGTGTTCGTAGATTCTCTGCCGCAGATGTCTTTCTGTTTTACCCACATAGTCTCCCCAACATGAGGTACAATAAGCCAAATATACTACCCCACTAGTATAGCATGTACAGTATTGTTTCCCTTTGAACTTAATGGGAATGGTTGGTAATTGTAGTTCCTCTTTGTTGGCTATAAATGTACATTGGGGACATCTTTCACATCGAAAAGTGCCTTTCTTCCTTTTGTCTTTCACTTCCTTCTTTCGTTCAATAATAGCTTTTAGGTTAGATCTCCTTCGGAAACTATAACATATACGCCTATCGAATATCCCTGATCTGTTAGGCATACTCTTAAAAAACTCCCATATCCTGTTAATGGTTTTCTTTATTAAGTTAGTATTAGTATTGTATGTCATAACAAGAAAGGGAGTGTTGGTGTTGGTAGTAGTACTGTTACTAACTTCGTAAATGATGGACTCGGGGTTAACATTTAACATATTATCTGTCCTAACCTCCTTATTGAGTAAAGGAATGTATTTTATTCCCCACCCTTTAGTCACTTCTTCCTTTAAGGGAATAATAATGGAATCAGGATAGCCCCACTCCAAGAATAGTTTGTGTACATATTCTAATTCTTCAATAAACTCGGTGTATCTTGATGTCATTCGGGCCACCCTGACCATTTGTCCCTTGATAATATTCCTCTTTTGTAAAGGTGGGTGATTACTACAATAGTGGAGGTAAGAATTGGAAAAACATGCCTTTCTAAATATCTTAGATGCATATATTCCATGTTCATAGTCTTTTCTAATGGTGATGTCTAAAAAGTGTATTCTTTCCATATTGAATTCATATGTAATCTGGAGAAATGTAGTGGAGTTGTTAAAGTAGTCCAAAGCCCTTAGTGCCTCATCTTGTGTCCCATTCCAGACTATCAATATGTCGTCCAAAAAGCGAAAGTATGTGACTATATTGACCATGAATGGTGAATTAAAAACAAAATGTTTTTCCCAAAAAAGCATAACAATGTTGGCATAAATGGGGGCACAAGCTGCCCCCATTGCCACACCATCTAATTGTTGATAAATTTCATCCTGGAAATAAATAAAATTGTTCTTTAATACTATTTCTATGTTTTCCAAGATTAATCTAAATTCATTGTCATTTAAAAATTTAAATTCTTTTAACATGTATTCAAACCATTCAAGTCCTATATTGTGCGGAATCACAGAAAATAAATCTTTAACATCTATTGTTAAAAATGAGTAATGTGGTTGAAATTATAATTGATTAATTTTCCTTAGTAAATCCCAAGAATCAATTAAAATGTGTGTGTATAGTTTATAAAAAGGCTTTAGTTTACTATCAATATAAATAGCCAGTGGTTGTGTTTTTGAGCCTTCTGATGTTACGATAGGCCTCAAAGATGGATTTTCAACACCTTTGTGAATCTTGGGAATACCAAACATAGTAGATAAGAAAGGCTTTTCTACTTTAAAAAAACCTATATAACCTCTCGTCAATTAAGCCTTGCATCAGGTTGTCTTCTATAGTCAAATCAATCTTATGGTAGGCAATATTTAGTTCATTAGTGGAACTAATGGTATATCTACCCTGTACATTCAGTATGTCCATCATCTTTGCTGTATATAACCAATTGTTCATTAGTACCACCCCACCCCCTTTGTCAGGTTTCATAATCCTGACATCCGAATAAAGCTGTTTTATTTCTTCCAAAGTTGTTTTTTCTTCTATGGTGAGATTTAATTTATAAAAGTTGTGTTCATGCTGACGCTGAAACGTTCTAACCTCATTAATCACCAATTTTTCAAAATTACTAATATCACTTTGTAAAGGGGGGTTGAATGTACTTCTCCTATTCAAAACATCACAGTGTCTATTCTTGTTAGCATAAAGTGCAACATTGTTCCCTGAGTCATTAGAGTTAGCCAAGACTTCCAAATTTAACTTCCTAGTGAAAAGCCTTATATCTAAAATCATCTCAACCACATCCATTCTTTTAGCTGGAACAAAGGTGAAACCTTTTTTAAATAGTGAGAAGTGTCTGTCCTCAATTTTAATATCAGTATAATTGTATATAAAAAATTCACTATTTGGCTGACTGACTATAATGCTGTTTCTCTCTAAATCTGTACCATCGTATGTCCTGTTGTTCTGTAAGATGTTGTCATTGAGGAACGAAAAATTCATTTGCGTTTCTGCACATGTCAATTGGTTACTAAGATTAATATCAAACAAGATTAATTTCATATTTCCTTGATCTATAGTGTTGTCTCTGTTTAGTTCTGTGTTGTCATGAACTTTGTTGTTTTGTGTGCTGATGTCGTTGTTGAAAGAAAAATCCATTAGTGTCTCCAAACATAATTGTTGGTTACTTGTGCATATGTCAGGTGTGTGTGTGTAGATTTCGTATTTTCTCGGACCTTCTCGGTCCTTCTGGTTCTAAAGGGATTTCGAAATCACTACATTCACCCTAATAGTTGTGCATATCTATATTAGCAGCATCTTTCGTTTCATAGCCATGATAATGTTGCCTCCACTGGTAGGACCTAGTGTTGTGTTGGTTGTAATTAGTATGTATGTGCCTTCCCGTAAATGGCCCATGAGGCTGTTCCTTTTTGTTAGTGTTGTGCCCTAATAAATAAGCTTGCTGGTGTTCATATGCCCAGTCATCTCTGTCTAGTTTACCCATCTTTCTTTTTTGGTTCTTAACCATTATATTGTCAACATCATTAAACACTCTCAAATAATCACTTTTATATTCTCTCACAGTAAACAGTAAGTCTTCACATATTTCTTTGTTAATTTTATCAGTTTTAATGTTAAGTTCATCAATTAAATTATTGTTATTGTTAATCATAACTTTTATCAATGCCAAACCACAATTATTCAAAATGTCCACAATCTCCTTGTAAAGCGTAGAGCCCATAACTGTATCGTTTGGGAACTTATTTAGTCTAAGCCCCTCTGGCACATGTTTCCTTTTTAGACATTCAGATAAAAAACAGTTGTCTAAATTTAAATTTTTAAATTTTAGCATATTTTTTTTAGGAGCTTACATTTCTCAGAATAAGAAGTGTCCTGCTGGTTTTGTCTCTGTCTCTGTTCGCATTGTTCGATAGCTCCAAAACTTTTATTTAGCCAGTCAGTTACGTTAATGTCAGCGTACTTAAGAAAAAATGAGTCGTTGTCATTGTGTTGCATATTGTTTCATTCCTCATACTTCTGTTCACTGCATGGTAGTCCACTATCCCCGGAGAATCTCCTATTGGAGTTGTTGTAGTTGGTGTGCTTGGTTCGCACAGGCTGTGCACACGAAATAGAGTCCTCATTGTCCTGGGTACTAGTTTCCGGCTGTGTAAAGGCTTGTAGAAGCCTGGTTAGTTCTCCAATTAGGGATTGTTCATTCCTGGGTTGTGTGGGTCCTCGGCAATCCTGCACATCCATTGAAACACAACCAATAAAAGTAAAAAAATGGAAAATGGGGAAAAAAACAAAGAACCAGTAAAACACAATTTCCCCAATGGTGCAGGATCCAATGAAGGCTGTCCCACAAAGTGATGGTCCACAAGTAATCCAAAAAACGTACACGATTAAGTAGTGCATATTAAGAAGAGTGAAGTCTGCTTTTGAGAAGTTTTTCACTGTGGTCTTTTGTGCTAGGGGTGGAGGTGGGATATGTATATCCAGGGTGATTAGTTTGTGGTCAGATCTCACTAGTGAGGGGTATACTTCCGGTGTGGAGCATTTTGTCCCCATGTTTGTGATGATCAGGTCTAGTATATTATCTCCCCTAGTGGGAGAGGTGACTAATTGTTCCAGTGCATTTGAATTTATGAATTCCAGGAACCTTTGGGCTAGTGTATTAGGACTAGAATAATGTAGCCAATCTATGTTTGGGTAGTTGAAGTCTCCCAGTATGATGGTATTTTGTGATACATTCATATCCTCCAATGTCTTCAGGAAGGCTGAGTGGGGTTCTTGAGATTGGGAGGGTGGTCTGTAACATGCTACCAGTTGTATAGCAGTTTTGCCTATGGTTAGTTGCACCTGTATGGTCTCTGATGCTTCATGTGTTGCTACTAACCTGGAGGTGTGGGTGTCCTTGATGAATATGGACACTTCCCCTCCCTTTGTGGTTCAGCCTGGGTTTTGGGGCCGAAAAGCATGATACGAGGTATAGCCTGGTAGTGCTGGGGTGCTCTCAGGAGCCTTGAACCAGGTTTCAGTTACTGCACAGACGTCGATGTTCTCCATGCTGAGGAGTGCATCAAGTGCCTGCATCTTGAGATTTAGACTTCTGGCATTGAGCAGCATTACCCTTAGTTTTTTTCCATTATTGTTTTCTAAAGAGGTGGGTTTGTCTTTTGAGCCTTGCCTAAAAAAGGCACTATGGGGGTGGCAAGAGCCTTAGCCAATATCTGGAAGCCCAGTGGTGACAGGTGTAAGCCATCCCTTGTGAAGCAGCGTGGCTTGTCCAACATGTCATCCCAGGCAGACAGACATTGGATCCCCTTAGAATGACACCAGTACTTGAGCCAATTGTTAAAGCTGATCATCTTGTCTTTGTATTGTGGTATCATTCTTGATGATGGCAAGATGCTGCTCAGGGTCAGGGTCATAGCAGCCTGGGCTACATACGAAGTTAAATTTGGAAGTCTTGGCTAACTCTAATGACTCAGGGAACAATGTTGCACTTTATGCTAACAAGAATAGACACTGTGATGTTTTGAATAGGAGAAGTACATTCAACCCCCCTTTACAAAGTGATATTAGTAATTTTGAAAAATTGGTGATTAATGAGGTTAGAACGTTTCAGCGTCAGCATGAACACAACTTTTATAAATTAAATCTCACCATAGAAGAAAAAACAACTTTGGAAGAAATAAAACAGCTTTATTCGGATGTCAGGATTATGAAACCTGACAAAGGGTGTGGGGTGGTACTAATGAACAATTGGTTATATACAGCAAAAATGATGGACATACTGAATGCACAGGGTAGATATACCATTATTTCCACTAATGAACTAAATATTGCCTACCATAAGATTGATTTGACTATAGAAGACAACCTGATGCAAGGCTTAATTGACGAGAGGTTATATAGATTTTTTTAAAGTAAAAAAACCTTTCTTATCTACTATGTTTGGTATTCCCAAGATTCACAAAGGTGTTGAAAATCCACCTTTGAGGCCTATCGTAACATCAGAAGGCTCAAAAACACAACCACTGGATATTTATATTGATAGTAAACTAAAGCCTTTTTTATAAACTATACACACACATTTTAATTGATTCTTGGGATTTACTAAGGAAAATTAATCAATTACCATTTCAACCACATTACTCATTTTTAACAATAGATGTTAAAGATTTATTTTCTGTGATTCCGCACAATATAGGACTTGAATGGTTTGAATACATGTTAATAGAATTTAAATTTTTAAATGACAATGAATTTAGATTAATCTTGGAAAACATAGAAATAGTATTAAAGAACAATTTTATTTATTTCCAGGATGAAATTTATCAACAATTAGATGGTGTGGCAATGGGGGCAGCTTGTGCCCCCATTTATGCCAACATTGTTATGCTTTTTTGGGAAAAACATTTTGTTTTTAATTCACCATTCATGGTCAGTATAGTCAAATACTTTTGTTTTTTGGACGACATATTGATAGTCTGGAATGGGACACAAGATGAGGCACTAAGGGCTTTGGACTACTTTAACAACTCCACTACATTTCTCCAGATTACATATGAATTCAATATGGAAAGAATACACTTTTTAGACATCACCATTAGAAAAGACTATGAACATGGAATATATGTATCTAAGATATATTTAGAAAGGTATGTTTTTCCAATTCTTACCTCCACTATTGTAGTAATCACCCACCTTTACAAAAGAGGAATATTATCAAGGGACAAATGGTCAGGGTGGCCCGAATGACATCAAGATACACCGAGTTTATCGAAGAATTAGAATATGTACACAAACTATTCTTGGAGAGGGGCTATCCTGATTCCATTATTATTCCCTTAAAGGAAGAAGTGACTAAAGGGTGGGGAATAAAATACATTCCTTTACTCAATACGGAGGTTAGTACAGATAATGTGTTAAATGTTAACCCCAAGTCCATCATTTACGAAGTTAGTAACAGTACTACTACCAACACCAACACTCCCTTTCTTGTTATGACATACAATACTAATACTAACTTAATAAAGAAAACCATTAACAGGATATGGGAGTTTTTTAAGAGTATGCCTAACAGATCAGGAATATTCGATAGGCATATATGTTATAGTTTCCGAAGGGGACCTCACCTAAAAGCTATTTTTGAGATAAAGAAGGAAGTGAAAGACAAAAGGAAGAAAGGCACCTTTCGATGTGAAAGATGTCCCCAATGTACATTTACAGCCAACAAAGAGGAACTACAATTACCAACCATTCCCATTAAGTTCAAAGGGAAACAATACTGTACATGCTATACTAGTGGGGTAGTATATTTGGCTTATTGTACCTCATGTTGGGGACACTATGTGGGTGAAACAGAAAGACATCTGCGGCATAGAATCTACGAACACATGTACAATGTAAAAAAGAAGAAGGAGACTAATGCCCTTTATCAACATACACTTTCTTGCAAGGGAGCTTACTTTAAGTTTTGGATTTTGGAAACAGTACCCAGGAATAATAGAGGGGGGGGTTGGGAAAACCAACTCAGTTATCGGGAATTGATTTGGCAACTGAGATTAGACTCCAATACACCCCCAGGGATGAATGACCATGTGTCCCTTTTACCTGCCCTAAAACTTAGGGCAAACGGAATAAAACAAAGTAAAAATAAAAATACAAAGAAGTAAAATAAAATGAAACATATAACTTCAACAATGTTTATCATATGCATTTTAAGACATTTATTAAATATTTTTTATTATTTGATTACTTATTTATTGAACAACATACTCCGTTCCATCAACATTTATTTTCATGGAGTATGGACAGTTTTATACTATTTATACAATTTTTTAGGCACTCACATATCAGATTGATGTATAGAAAGATTGATCAACATAGATTTACACATTCCATATATTATACAATATTATATATATTTGACTCAATAGACAAATACTATGAAATGTCTTTTTTTATTATTAATTTTATATACATAAAAAAAAATTTTGTCGTTGTATACTTTGTAACACTTGTTTTCCATGAAAACACGTTTATGTAAAAATTACTGTTTTGTTTCTTTAAATGCAGTTGCTCAATTAAGTTGTTGAATTAAACCAATTAATCAAGGTATAAAAAGTTGGTCAGCACAAAGGCATTTTATTCTGATGAAGTTTCCCGTGTTGGAAGTGAAAGCAAATTTTTAAATTCTTCTGTATCGCTAATAAACCTTATACGCACTACCTAATCTTGTACGTTTTTTGTATTACTTGTGGACCATCACTTTGTGGGACAGCCTTCATTGGATCCTGTACCATTGGGGAAATTGTGTTTTACTGGTTCTTTGTTTTTTTTCCCCATTTTCCATTTTTTAATTTTATCCCTGCGAATGATGTCCTGCTAGCCATTGTCCCATGTCTATCACATGTGCAATACAGGTGATACGTGGCAGGATGTTGAACTGCTGTACAGTGCCGTGTAGATGTATATGGCAAAACACATGCATGTAAAGGTTTCCATGTGTATGTGTGCATTGTTACTGCTCATGTCCATTAAGGCAGTGTATGTGTTGATATGTGTCATATACACAGCATCAAGGTCAACAGCATTACTGTGGACACATTCAGGCATGTGCTCATAGGTAAGAACACCAGTACAGGCAAACATACATGCCCACATCAAGACAGCATTCACATGGAGTATGAACAATGTAATGAGGTGACACACATATATGGTGATGATATCCAATGGATAACGAGTGTTACATGTGTGTGACACAAACATGGCAGTCATGTCAGTGTCATGATGATTTGCAAAGATATCTGTTCAGATGTACTAGATTTAATACAAATGTATGTGCAGCTGTATCTCTGTACATCTCTGTGATACTGTGACCTGTCTCCATCATTATGTCTTCCAGATAATGCCTCGTTCATGCCTGCCAGCGTATAGCCACCAGGAGGATGATGCCCTCATCCCGTACCTCCATGAGAACTACGAGGTGTTGTTCAGCCATGTGCCACAGCTTGCCCAGCAGTGTGACGACCTGTGGCAGGACCTTCGCAGGGGGGTTATTGATGTGGGTGGCCATAACCACACCTACCATCAGGTGCACAGACACTGCACGGACCTGATACAACATGCGAAACAGCATCTCAATGCAATTGCCAGGGAACAAGGTGGAACAGGTGGTGGCCCACCAACCCAGCCCCCACTCACACACACCAAGGAGCTACTGGCCAGCCTGGGAACACCCTCAGAACAGCATCCACAAACACTAGCTGCCATCGTGGAGGTGGGTGTCTCCCAACCAATGAGCCTGGAGTTGCCTGGTAAGTCACTACTGCACATATGACTAATATATCCCATTTAGTTGCATGTGTCACTGTACAATATGTAATGTAACATCATATGCAAGGTATGTTTACACACATGCCGCATACTACAGTATGCTACCCTGTGTATGCACACATGTGCATACTATAAGCTATTGTACAGGTGAATGTGTTAACATGCACAGTGCACCCTATGGCTGTCATACAGTCATGGATAATGTTTAAAATGCTGTGTCACCCCTATACAGGTACCTCTGGTGTGCCGCACAGACATAAGTCCATTGCAAATGAGACAGTTATCAGTATCAGGCTATGTTAATGCATATATCTTTACACCATATGGCCAGTTAATACATGTACACATAATGTATGGTCCAGTCAAGATATACAGGTTGCATCTGTCATCATTCACACTGGCTACCCATGTGCAATATATACAAACTAAATGAAACACCGACATGAAACCACAGTACCTGTCATTGCTAGATGTGTGGACAGCTGTGCATACAACGGTGGAGGTGTTCAATGTAGGCATATGTAATATACATTGGAACAACACATGTGTGGTACGTAAACAGTACCACACAATGAGCTGGGATATGGGCAGCCCACAGGAGTCACCATTGTGTAATATGCCCCTGCAATGGGTGCACACATTGTGATGTGCCATCTGACATGTCCCAGACATGTAGTGTTCTGGCTGCAATATTGTCTCACTATCCCATAGTACATACCCCACATACCAAACATACAACCCATTGTCTGCATAGCCCTGTGGACAGTGACATATCTGACATCTATGGGTGTATGTCATATGGGACAACACAGACATGTGAGATAGATGGCCATCACAAACATTTGGCCAACAAATGTTCAAACATGGCCATGGAGGATAGCCAGAGACATGTAGCCACACAGTAGTTGTGATGTGTATACACCCTGTTGCACATTGTCCACACATGGTCCAACTATAACCTTAGTTGACTGATTATATAGTTGATGTGGAACACTGGACATCCTAAACGCCTGTGCACAGCTTGTGAAAGTGTCACTTAATTCGACCATATAAGATGTGTTGAACATCATGACTGTGTCATAGCATGACAGTAGTCACCTGTACAGCTTCCACAGACATTAACACCACATCAGGCCACAGATACTGTACATTTCCCTTGCTGCTGTAGGACATCACCATCAGCCGTGCACCTCGTGTGTGTGGTACATTAATGTCATGTGGGACATGGTGTCTTGACAAGTCTACCATGTGTGGACATGGTTGCCAGGCAGCTAATACTTTGTAGTAGTTGTGCAGGGGTGTCATCCGTAGGTCTTCCAGTGACCTGTCACATGACACAGCATGGTTTGGTGTGTATACACCTCAGCAACATGGGTCACAATCCACAGTTATGTAATGTGTATGCACGCAGTTATGGATATGCACTGTGTGCATATTACACACTATATAGCATTATAGATGCCTCATGATGCCATGCAATGGCACAGTGTCTGTACTTCACATTGTATAGCAATGTAGACGCCTCACACTACCCTTCAATGCTCATGCACATCTGTTAAAAGTGCATTCTATCTGTAGGACATACAGACAACACTGCAATGTGATACCCATTACAATGCTGTACATGTGTCAGGACACCATTGTGTCAGACATGTATGCATGTCAATGCACACATCAGCAGATTACATGTCAAGGTCACTTCAGCCATGTGTACTGTTAACCTGTGCTGGTCCACATGGAGTATCACAGGGATGCATGCTTACTACCATGATTGTGTGAATTGCCTGGCTACTGATATGACACCTGCTTGCTGTTGTGTGCAACCCAGGGAGGTATGCTAACTACCACTATTAATGTCTGAGCTGCATGTCGTCTGCTGTATCACATGCATGCTGCATGCCATCTGCTACTGATATGACACCTGCTTGCTGTTGTGTGCAACCCAGGGGCCGTCTGCTGTATCACATGCATGCTGCATGCTGTCTGTCAAATCACACGCATGGTGTGTCTGTGTGTCTGTGTGTCTGTTGTAATGTAGAGTCTTTCTTTGCATTCACAGGTGATGTAGGTGCGTTACCCTCCTGCAGTCCATCTGATGTTAGTGTCCCCACAGATACTAGCAGTGATGAACATATGCATGAGGAACAGGCAGGATTGTCAGTGGCTGAATTTGTGCCAATGGTTGCCATTCCAGCTATGTCCCCCTCTTCCCTGCACACAGTTCTCATGCCAACACATACCCCATCACCAGTGGCCATAGAGGAAGGACAGTCAGCGTGTGTTAGCTCGGAACAGGAACGTGTGGTGGCTACTGAAGGTGTGTCTCCACACCATGGTGTCAGTGTAATGACTGCAGATGTGCCACACAGGCATGTGGCCAGTGCTGCTCGTAGGAGGACATCTGGCAGACATGCACCTGCAGGACAGAGCGCAGCAGCTGGTGTCACCAGACGCATGTTCCAGACTGTAATGGCAGCACAGGCACATGCTGAATGGCAGAACAGTGAAGGGCAGAGGCTTCAGAGGGCTGCTATCCATACTCTAAATGACAACATCCAGGCATTGGCAAATGCTCAACAGCAGATTGCTGATGTTCTGGACAGGCGATTGTGTGACATGGTTGGAATCCTTGACCGTGGCATGGCAATCCGCGAGCATGAGCTGTCTGTGCTGGAACATCTGGTAGGAGTGAGGCATAGGCCACGTGGACATAGGCCAGCTACACCACCTAGTGCAGGTCAACATGAATGAGCCACCTCACATGCCCGCTCCCATAGTGCCAGTAGCAGTAGCAATGCAGCTGGTGCTACGCTGTCCACACCAGGACACAGCAGGCTACGGGGACGTGGCCCTGGATGTTCCCAGCGGGGACATGGTTCCAGTGGACAAGTGTCATCAGACAGTAGCCAATTTGTACCTCCGCCTGGTAGTGCCCGTGCAACCCCTGGCAGGCACAGGTCACGTGGCCGTGGCTGGACACAGTGAGCTGTACATCCTGGTCTGTACAATCTGCAGCTGTCAATAATACCTCTGTGTAGGCCTGACAAAAGGCAGAACTGTGTGCATACATACACACACACAGCAGAAACATCTGTAGGGCACCGCAGCACCCACATGCATATTGACCACACATGTCCAATCAGATCACCGGACTTTACCCACACACATGATGTCATCACTGGTGCAGCCTATGCCCCTGGCAAACATTATCACCTTGTGCATATGATGATGCCTGTGCCGCATCCCTGTCATCCACACCATTGGTGCAGGGACATGCTTATATGGTCTGATGCACAGGGTGAACAGAATAGTGAGATAAGTGTATATGACATTAGTTGTGTACTGTTGACACGCACCAGACATACCATGTAGTAAGGTTTATAATGCATTGTTATATGTTCAGAGTATGTGTCTTGGTAACAATGGCAACAACATGTTGGTAATTATGCCCTGCTTCCCTCCTTAAGGTCCAATTGCATGTGCCATTATGTTACAGTGTTTGCAGTTGGAGTGCATTGCTGTATGTTCACAGTATGTGTCTTGGTAATAACAGTAACAGCATGTTGCTAATGATACCCTGCTTCCCCCCTTAAGGTCTACTTGCATGTGCCAATAAGTAGCAGTGTTTGCAGTTTCACATGTGTAAATGTGGAGTACTCACAGGCATGTATGGCAATACCAGCATGCTATACGTAGCCTCAACATTACTGTTAGAAAGGCTACCATTCCACAGATGTCCACACATCTACTGATCCAGAAGCATGTGGGCTGTTTAATAGGCATCACAGGTATCTTGACATGGTGCGGGGGGTTTACACAGCGGTCTGGCCGATGATAATGCTAGAGGCCACTTGATAGCATGAGGCCTCACTGTGTAGCAGTAATACCCTGTCACATTACAGGATGAGGACACACACAGACATACACAGAAACACACAGTAACATGCCCACACTCACGGGGTCAACAACACTATAACACACACTCAATAGTGTTGAGGTGAGGACCCCTACCTATGTGGCAATCACCCTCACAGTACTGTGCACCCACATGACGTGACACAGAGAATGAACATGTACAGGTAGCAAGTAAGGCTGAGACAGATGGCATCAACAGGGTAGTAGACTGCATCACCATGAGGGGTTAGGGATCCTGTCTGTTTTGTATGGTAGCATACATCCTCACTCCATGCACCAGACAGCCATACATACATACACACACACACACACACACACACACACACACACACACACACACACACACACACACACACAAACACACACTGTGGAGTCCACAAATGTCATTTACATACAGATATCTGACATGTGTGTGATACACACACCACCCCTGCCTACGTCATGCTTTCCACACTGCAGTATGTACAGATCTCTACAACAGTGTACAGGGGTGTGTAACAATTGGGATGTATTCCCCACCATATGTGGCATATACGGTCACACAAGCAAACACACATGGCAGTACTGTGAATGATACACCTGCTATATGATGATACGTCTGACAGACATGCACCAGTATCGGCCGCATTATGTGCACCAACGCTACCTTCAGCAATTGTGCTGCTATATGCACACAGGAGGATGTAAGTGTTACAGGTGTCAAGTGACTACAATCAGTAACACCCTGATCGCTGTGTAGGTTGTATGTCTTCACTGTCAAGTAACAGTAACATAGCGTACTGTTTGCACATGTAATGGTAGGACGGCTTGTGACACACCTGTGAGCCGTCTTCAGCAAACATCCACCTGCAAAGGTGGATCACCACTTTATGCACACACATCCATCCATACCTGATGTACATCCTACTATACTGTCAGTATTTCACCATATACAGGTGTCAATGATGGGGCTGCATTGCAACTGCATGTTGTAGTTAGGCACAGATGAATGACATACGTCAGCTACTGCACATGCATGGTAGCTGCATGCACACCACTACATGTACATGTGTGTTGGTCATGTAGCCATGTTTGTATGCATTGCAATTGGTGGACATGTGTGATGACATACATAACACATGGACTGTTGTATGATATGATGGTTGTCATGGGTAACTAGTACAGAGGGAATGTTACCTCAGTCAACATTGCTACCTTATGTACTGTTAGCATTCAACAGCCATGGACCTACCTTCCATGTGCATGCATGTGATTGCTATAGCCCCTTGTCTGCATGGAGGACAGCAAAAGCTATGCTATGTACATATGTGTTGTGTGTGTGTGTGTGTGTGTGTGTGTGTGTGTGTGTGTGTGTGTGTGTGTGTGTGTGTGGTCCACGTACATATCCACTGTGATTACATGTATGTCATATCCAAACATGTATGTTATTTGGTGTACAGCGACGGTCATCTGTTACAGCTGTGTAAGACCCAGGGCCCCTGTTATGTGTAGAGCTGACCTGGTTATGAACAGTGGTATCATTGCATTGCATAACACATGATGGAACCCTGTCAGTACATGTGTAGTCTGCACAGTTGCTGCAGACCTATGTACAGTCCACTGGTCATGAGTCACATGGTGTTGTGGTAATGTATGGATGTGTGTTGCTGGTCCAAGGACATGGTGATGTCTGAGGGCTATATAGTAGAATGCGACATTTACCTCTGTGATCTGCACCTGAGACATCTGTGATGGCTCTTTAGTGTGTACTGGTCAGTACATGTGAGTGGCCTTCATGTACGTGGGGACAGTAACACCATACTGTGCCCTTCCATGTTTAGAATCCGTGTGCATGCAAGACAGCCCTTTGTTACTACTGTGTGAGCATGCCCAGTACACCGTTGTGTAGATGGACACACAGTACATTCCAAACTGTGCCCTTCTGTGTTTAGAATCCATGTGCATGCAAGACAGCCCTTCGCTACTACTAAGTGTGCGAGCATGCCCAGTATGCCGTTGTGTAGATGGACAAACAGTACATTCCAAACTGTGCCCTTCCATGTTTAGAATCCATGTGCATGCAAGACAGCCCTTCGCTTCTTACTGTGTGTGAGCATGCCCAGTACGCCATTGTATAGATGGACACACAGTACATTCCAAACGGATGTGTGATACTAAGTGTGTTAGCATGCCCAGTGACACCTTGTGTCAGTGATGTGCCTCTGTGGATGGGCATGGCCATTGACATCCTGTATAGCGATGGTGGTCATCCATGCAACAGATGTCCATACCCCACGTCAGGATGGATTCCTACATTGAACACACTGGTTGACTGTCTTGAAGGGTGTACTGTCTGTGGCGCGTCTTGTATCTATGTAGTGTAGTAATAGTGCTCCATTGATAGGCAGTTGTCCCGCTCACACCACTGCCGTGTGTTTGTCTATGTCTACCTTGGGACAGTAATATGCTTTTAGACTGCTCACTCTCTATACATTCCCTATCGGCGTCTTTGCCTTTGCGGATGATGTCATCCACCTAGAAGTATGCCTCTGGGAGTGCTGTGTTCCAGTAATCACGGTAGCGTGTTCTGTAACTGTGTAATGCTGTAGTGTGATAAGGTAGTTAGGTGTATGTTCGACTCCCAGCCCTGCCAAGTGTGTGTGTATGTGTTTGTGTGTGTGTGTTTCCAGGTTCCTGGGGACAAAGTAAAGCTTTTAGATGGCTCACTCCCCATACATTCCCTATCGGTGTCTTTGCCTTTGCGGATGATGTCATCCACCTAGAAGTATGCCTCTGGGAGTGCTGTGTTCCAGTAATCTCAGTAGCACATTCTGTAACTGCGTAATGCTGTAGTGTGATAAGGTAATTAGGTGTATGTTCGACTCCCAGCCCTGCCAAGTGTGTGTGTGTGTGTGTGTGTGTGTGTGTGTGTGTGTGTGTGTGTGTGTGTGTGTTTCAGAGTGATACTTTTAGATGGCTCACTCCCCATACATTCCCTATCAGTGGCTTTGCCTTTGCGGATGATGTCATCCACCTAGAAGTATGCCTCTGGGAGTGCTGTGTGCCAGTAATCTCGATAGCGTGTTCTGTAACTGCGCAGTGCTGTAGTGTGATAAGGTAGTTAGGTGTATGTTCGACTCCCAGCCCTGCCAAGTGCGTGTGTGTGTTTCCAGCTGCCTGGGGACAGAGTGATGCTTTTAGACGGCTCACTCCCCATACATTCCCTATCGGTGTCTTTGCCTTTGTGGATGATGTCATCCATCTAGAAGTATGCCTGTGGGAGTGCGGTGATGCTGGATCTTGGTAGCTTGTTCTGCTACTGCATAATGCTGTAGTGTGGTAGACTAGACAGGTAGGTGCTCGATTCCAAGGCATGGCGGGTGTGTGTGTTTGGCAGTTATACTGTATGTGTTGGTATCTGTGGGTGGCTAGCTGCGGGATGTGTTCAGTGTGTTTTGTTGCTGACCTATATAGTGTCAACAGCCCGCATATTCTGCCAAGACACTGGGTTGTCAACACATACATTTGCCAATAGGTCTGGTGAGTAACTGTCAGCAGCCCTACTCTTACCCTTGATACGGTCTGACCCGTGTGATGCAACAAAACACATGTGCCTTGATAGTAACAACACTACATGATGCAGGTGGCACATGTAGTTTCCTTTTCATTCCTGTCTAATGCATTGTTGTCATGTGGTCCGCTGTTGTGATATAAATGCCATATCTACATATGTGTGTACATGTATATGTGTGTATGTGTATACATATATATATATATATATATATATATATATATATATATATATATATATATATATATATATATATTTATATATATATGTCCATGTATATATGTATACAAATAATATATATGATATATGTAGATATAGAGGTGGACATAGATGTAAACAGACATGTCTGGAGACATCAGCACTATTGAATGTTTGTGCCAGATGATCTGTACATGATAACCTGGGATCTATGTATATCTGCCATGGCATGGTAGTAATGCACATCATCTGTAGTGTGGAGTGTCACGGGTTGTAGTCATGTAGACACCCGATATTGTGTTGCTGGGAAGACCATGGGACATCAAATATGGTGATAGTAAGGCAACTGTTGCCAGTTGTGTATGGATCTGAGCAACACTGAGCAGTGGTTATTAATTTGGAGGTTCAGTATGGATCATATAACTATTCATTAGAAGACTATACTATGCAGATGAGGTTGACAATAGTGTATCCCATTTATCACCAGGGTGTGATGCTGGTCCCTGGAGTGTATGTGTGTAGTCAGCCCAGTGCAGGTCTCGAATATAGTTGACAGCATGGGAGGGGGTTCAGGCATACTGTAAGTACATTTCAGAACTGTGGCTCAGGAGTGCTCCTGCCTTAGCACACCTAAGCTAGAAGTGTGTCTATACCTGCCTGGTGACATTGAGAGGGATGACAGCAGTGGTGGGGTAGTCAGGGTGTACAGGCTGCACAAACAGGTGTTGATCAGCACAATCAGCAGATGACATGGCCAGCCCGCACCTGAACAGTACGGTAATGCGAGCAAGCAGCATATACACAGGTTTCGTCTGCACTCTACACCACCGGTGTATACCTGAGGGGACATTTCATGACACAGTCCAACCAAATGAGATGGGCTGCAGCAGGCAACATATACCAATATGTGCAGGAGGCTGGGGCAGTGAGGATGTGTATGCTGCTGAACAACCCTTACTGGGGTGACATAAGACTTCATAGACCCAGGGTGATTTACCAGGAGCTGCATGGGCTGGGGATGGTGGAGCACTATGGGGTGGACAGAGAACTCCTACAGCAGCTTGTTGACCTGTGCCTGCCACACCTGTCACATCAAACAGGCCGAGGGAAACACATCACAGTGGATACCACGGTATGTGTTGGCCTAGGTGTACTAGCCACAGGTACCTCACACAGCACAACTGGGGATATCATGGGTATCTCACAGGCATCTGCATCCAGAGTATTGCACCAGTTCACAGACTCCATGTCAACACATGCTAGTGAGCACGTACATATCCTCAACACACGTGATTAGTAGACCAGCACCTGGGGTACTGGGTGCTATAGCCTGCACACACATACACATTATAGCACCACCCGGTGAACAGAGTAGGGCCTACAGTCACTGCAGGTGCATACCTTCCAACAGCTAGGCCATATGCGATGGCCAGGGCATGAGATTGCATGTGTGTGCTGTCTGCCCTGGAAGCTATGATGATTCTGATATATGGCTTCTGACACAGCTGTAGCACACCAATGCCAATATGGACATCCCCTACAGTCTCCTAGTGGGGGATGCTGGTTAAACACTGGTGTCGTGGCTGATAACACTCATCAGCAATGCACACACACATGAACACTCACACCATACTGAGGCGGATGCACAGGCAAGACATATACTTGTGCATGTGTTTGGGATGCTCAGTTCACAGTTCTGGTATCCAGACACATCCGTTGGAGCTCTGCAGTATTCACAAGCTACATGCATACAAGTTGTTATGGTATTTGCTATGCTACACAATCTTATCCTGCAGTAACAGTTGCAGCAGGGACAGCATGGGGCAGGGCCACACAGCCCAACACCACTACCAAGGCCTGTACAGGCACAGTGTGACCTGGTGAAGGAACTACCTGAGCAGGGCACAGTCGGCAAAAGCCCGTGCGCAGTATGACCTGCCCTTGGCAAAGAGGCAACACAAGGCATATGCACTGACACAGTAGGTACCCACAGATTTCCCCTCTCTGACCCGCACACAGTACAATGGATGCCAAATGTGACACTACCTGTGCTCGGCCATGTATAGGAGGTGCACTGTGTGCATCCAACACAGGCAGCCCCCCAGCACCGTCCTCAAGTCCAGAACACACCCAGGGTATGTCTATTGACCTAACAAGTGGCAGTTGTATTATAATGTGTATTTACCCATTGCTATGGTATGTATGTGAGCATACAAGTGACTATGGTGGCCAAATGTTAGGGCAGCAGACAGTACACATCCATAGGGGCACCATGACCTCTGTAGCACATACGGGGGTCACAATGGTAGCCTGTAGTACACAGGGTGTCCTAACCCACTGCAGATTATGGGCTGACCATCATGTGTGTCCGTACAGCCCACACACGTTCCATGCAGCTGTGCAGATGTGGACCAATACAGACAAATGATATACGATGGCCTATGGATATGCCCAATGAATGACCCCAACCCCCTAAGACACACACAGACTACTGCAGACCAGGCAGTTTGATGTAGGTTGTGTAAGCTAGGATGTCCAACACCACTGTGCTGGTATTTAAAGCTGGGAACTGACGTACACTGGTATCCCTCCAACCAGCAATTTTGGTAGGTCCACGCAGTGACAAGGAGTACCCGGCATACCAGTACAGTAGCAGCAGATGTGTACAACTGTTGGCTGTGCCCCGTCAAACCTACACATGTGAGAGTCATGTGCGCCACACACGGTGCTGTGTAGGACTGTGGTTGAGGTTGGATGTCCCCCCACGCTATGCTGACATGTAGCAACTGTCAATGCCACATGACCATTAGCTACCCTGCAGACACAGCATGACACCTGTCTGTGTAGAACGGAGGGGTCAGCAACCCAGTACTAACTATCTGGACATGTGACACATACGATACAGTTGACCATACTTGTCCTGCTCACACATGACGGTATGATGGTAATGTTGGTCGACAACATGTGTAACAGTCATACTGGGCATGTTCACACACTGAAACAGACGACGGCCAGGCATGCATACACCAGTGGTCCAGACATATCTGCCAGTACATTGCTATACTGTTGGATGACTGAGCTGTATGGTGTATGTGTGGTCTATTGTCTGTACATATGCCATGGTCTATTGTTAATTCACATGAGCTATGTGCACAGGGTACTGCTACCAACACGTGAATAGGGCGGTACTTTGTTTGCGGACAGACCGACACCTTTGGATACGGACTGCATAAGGCACATTCCAGCAGGTGGGAGCAGTTGTGTGTGGGTTTGCACAGTGTTAAGCACTGCTGACCTCTGGTCACAGCACCTTATACACGTTTAGACTCCACATTTCTTTGACAGTGCACTACTGGCATACTGGTAGACAAACACGTTTACAGCCGCTCGCTCACCGACATTTCCGCTTACATTTGTCACTCACGCTGGGTGTGTGCGATCCCTTGTGATGCGTATTACATCGGACTACATGACTACAGTATCGGGTATGTGTAACCATTTTGCGACAGCAGGCGTTCGACTGTACAGACTCGGCGGCCTATCCAGTGACGTAATCATATTATATGTGTGTTCCTCGTATGATCTGCTCCCATCTGCCTGATACATGGGAACCGATACTCTGCAATGCTGACATGTGACTTGAGTTTGTTAACGCAGCTGTCCGCCGAGTCATGCTACCGAATACCTACTGCACGTTGTCCACCTTTCAGATTGCACGACGGGAGACTGTAGGAGTGACACCTTTCCCACTTTGCATGGGACAGTCCCTCATTAGGCATATCTCATGTGACAATACCAGACCTCTCCACCAATCAGGGACACATTTCTACAGAATCAGGGACAGGTCAAGAAAACATCAGGGACACTTTTACAAAAGTAGTGCTATTAACTTGAAACATTGACAGAATCAGAGCATATGACTCAATACACATATTCTGAAGTAAAAGTAGGTTATAACTCTTACTTATTGTCATTAATCAGTAAGTGTGATTCACCACCTTTCCTTCAACAGTCACTAATTTTAGGAGGGATTAAGAGGGACAGAGTTAAACTTTCAGTTAAACTCAGGGATGTACCTGAAATGCAGGGACATTTGAGAGGTATGGACAATACTCTAGCCATTGCAACTGTCCTGATTAGAGGACATTCTCATGTTGTACGTGTCTGTACTGGTTGCTTGTTACAGGTCTTGTATACCTGACACGTCGATATGTCATATGTAGTAGCATAAGCAACTTTACTGCTGCTAGACTACACTTTGATTTGTGCCAATATGTATATTTCTGTACTATGCATGGCTGTAGGTATGTTCTGCCCTGGTACGTCTGACATTTCTACAGAGCAGGTTCAACTTTGGCCATTCAGAATGGTGGCGGCCCTATAGACCCTATATGTAGAGTTATCACATGTGTCAAGGCAACACATACCCACAGCCAGTAGTAAACGGATGACTTCCACGGTTTGCATACATTAAGGTTATTCATGTAGCACTATAATTGATAATACTGTTTCCTATTACACGTAGCTGTTTCTGATACAACAAATTAATGTCTGACACCACTACACACACTATATAGCCTCCATTCCCGAACTCACAGGCCATGTGCCATAACTGTCATTTTGCAGGACACAACTGCCCAAACGGGTGTGTCCCTCGCAGGTGTACGGGTGTTGAACCACTTCTATTATGCTATCATCTACCTAAGGTGGTCAGCAAATTATGCACTTTCCGTCAGTAGCAGAACTCACATACCAATGGGTGTGAATGAACACTGTATCAGGAACAATGCATAACACCCTGTGGGACACACTTAGACAATTGGTTCTATTAACCAGACACATTTACAGTCACAGAGCATATGTATTCATTTACGTTTGTCGAGGTACATGCTGTTTCTGACTCATACATGTTGTCATCTGACATTATCTGTATTCCGCCACCTGTTCACCTAATATCACTAGTTCTGGAAGTGATTAGTTGGACTTTGTTACATTCTGATACATAACTATGGACGTCCATGCTAATCGGGTACATGGCACTGATTTGGTCTCTATGTATTCCCCCGATGGTTTACAGACTATCCGGTAGATGTGCTCTTCAGGTTTGGGAGGTGTAGGCATATGCTATGCCCACATAGGAATATTAATGACTTCCACTGGGCGGGCCTACTACATTTCTACCAACCAGCACCTGCGCACTTAAATCCGTTATTGCATACCCATGGTCCACCTACCTGGCACCCCTCTACAGCAGTCTTGACAAATACTTACTGCGAGCGCAGCTGGGGTATGAGCACACCCCTACACATTGCCCACTCTCCCCATCTTGGGACACATGTCGTACGTTTTGTCAACCCATGTATTATCACACTTGCACAACCTACTGTTCCATGTACACCTACATCCTGCTCGTATCAATGTCAGCAGATTCACATGTACCCTGAATTTTTGGGGTCCCGCAAGGGACACCGTTATCCATGTTTAAAGTGTAGACCTTGCAGATCTCTCCCACTGGTACTTTCCTACCGGTGTTTTGGACAGCGGCAGTGTATTGATCTGTATCGCCTGTCTGTATGTCTGTCCGGCCCAGCTGGGCGATGTGAGGGGTACAACATTTATTTATTGGACGTCCCAGTCACATATGCCCGGGCTGTAAATATGTTACCCCTAATTGCTGTGAAGTAACCTATTTATAGACATGTGTTTATCTACACTGACATATATATTTTGTTTTGTGTGTATGTATATATATCAATACCTGTTGTTTGTGTATATATATATATATATATATATATATATATATATATATATATATATATATATATCCGTAGTATATCCTTGTGTGTGTGTACATGTGTATGTAAATTAATATAGATATATGTATATATACGTTTTTATCTATATATACATCTGTGTGGCCGTTAACCTATACATTTCCCGGACATGGACACTTACACATGCGTATTGGGTTTTATCTCTGCTTCATCAGCATATTATTGCCTGAGTCATTATGACACCGACACTTCACTCCGGTGAACTTGTGATCAGTATATTGCACGTTATACAGTGGACAGATGTCGCATGTTTTTCATATCTGGGTTGCCGCTGCTAACTGGGATGTGATACAGTGTCATTCGACCTATTACTCGTATGCGCAGCCTATTATTCATGCTACTGTATTTGTTTCTGTGCACATTCATATTATTACTGTTGATAGGATGAGTGTTTGTGTTACTGTGACTCTATGTCAATATATTGTTGTCTTCATGTAGTTGTGTCTTTCTGCTTTTCCCGGTTTGGGGTTGTCACAGCAGAACTGCATTCCGCTCATGGATGGCGTATAGGTTTTATGTGCCAGGCTGCCAGCCCTGATGCACAACATCCAACAACGATACACCCATTCACGCATGTCTCCACGTAAACGACATTCTATCTAGGAATCGCACCTACGTACTAGCTGACCTCCACGGGCTGCTCCATTGCATACGGCGCAACATACCCTAGCACTCCTGTGTCCATAATCGCATATCCATAGTTTCTCCTGCACACCCGTGTTGAGTTTCCACGCATAACAGCCATTATACACCTGATATCGCAGCCATGACACACCTTTACACATTGCCCTCTCATGAGCGTTGGGGCCCTACACACATTTTGTACCGCCTCGTGTATTCACAGGCTCACCATCCATTCATATTTGCACATACGTGCCTTTCCTGGTGTTATGGATTACGAACGATTTGCGAGTTACAAGTGTAGGTTGTCGCAACATGTACTACATTCCATCTGTTTACAATGTTGACGTAGCACTTCAATGATGTTATGGCCACTGGAATAACCCTGCCTCTGGTGTGAAGAGCGGTGCTCTACTCACACTTGTGCAGCTTTATGTGACATACGTTGCGAGCACTTTATAATTCCTTACTTGCTCTGGATTCCCTTCACAACCCTTATGTTTGCTTTCGTCTTTCAGCATTCCTTACATATCTATATATATCTATATATATATATGTTTGTATATGTGTATATATATATATATATATATATATATATATATATATATATATATATATATATATATATATATATATATATATATATATATATATATATATATATATGTATATATATATATATATATATATATATATATATATATATATATATATATATATATATATATATATATATATATATATATATATATATATATATATATATATATATATATATATATATATATATATATATATATATATATATATATATATATATATATATATATGTATATATATATATATATATATGTATATTTGTGTATATATATATATATATATATATATATATATATATATAGATATATATGTAGATATATAATTGCATATTTCTGTTATGTCTGTGGATATTTATCTATACACACATCTATCTATCTATATATATAAAAGTTACAGCTGTACAAGACAACATGCATTTGCTATGCTAATACCTGCGTACACCCACGCAGGTGCACTTGCATCTCCTTATTCTGAGTTACATATGTTTACAGGCACTTCTTTGGGATTACATGTGCCTTATTCCTTTTGAAAGTACCACTTTGATGGAATCCGGTTAACGGACCCATGCGAATGCGGTCACCTTTACATGTATAAATGTTGGCTTTACAGCACAGAGGCATTCATTACACAATTAATATGTGCTATAGTGTACTTGAACTGGGAATTCCTTTACATTGGGCGGATGCTGTAACCACTACACTATTGTTGTTTTGGCTCATTTATATGTATACCCATGCTTCATGGCTACTCTGACATATGCCTCACCGCTTCCCTTACACAGCAGGCATCCATTCTCCTGCTGGGAAAACCGCAGTACTACACTTAGGACATTCCCTGTTTCCTACTGCTCTGGACCCGTGCTGCATGTCTACTCACTCCAAGGATATTCAGAACTCCTACGCTTATAGTCCTCGCACATACGCATGTTTGATTGTCAGGGTGTTCATGTGCTGGTCCGGGTTTAGGCTCGGCCGACTGGTGATTAGAACTGCCCTGGTGCTGTTCAAAGATCAGATGTAGCACATGGACCGACTTAGTCCAGATTTTAACATTCTACCTGTGTTTACAGAAGCAGGTGTTTGGGCACTTCTGATAACATTATTAGGTCGGCGCTACATAATTTAGGGCGGGGAGTGGTTCCAGCACATAATGCAGGTTGAGGGGGGGGGGGGGTTCCATGTGTTTCCCTTCCCATTTGACTATTTCATTCATTTATAGATACAATGAATATTATTCTGGACATCAGTTATAAATTCACTACAGGTATGCAATAGTCCTGTCAACAGATGTGACAGTTGGTTGGTGCACTTATGTGTACGGACCTCTGTGATACTCGGGGACTCGTTTCTACAGTGACAAGGACAAGGCTATGACAACTCAGAGACAATCACGGACACTTCTACCATATTAGTACTATTAACTTGGAACGTGTTGACAGATTCATAATACTACTAATTTTCTGCAGTTAAATGCGTCTATTACTCTTCATTGTTGTAAGTAGTCATTCTCATTCAACACCTTTCCTCCAAAGGTCACTGGCTTTGTGAGTGGTTAAGAGGCTGGCCAGTTATTGTACGAATGCTCTGACCATTGGTAGCGTTGACATTGTCATATGTACAGGTTGGGATGTATTCTGGGGACTAGGGTTGCCACCTTTTCAAATGGCCAAGATGGGACATTTTCGGAACACACATCAGATTTTTAAGGCCGACACATACCCATGGTCAGTACAAAGGATAGAATTTTACTTATTTGCCTACATAAAAGCCTATTGTTGTAGCAGTTTAGTTGCTTATTCTGTTTCTTGTAACATTTAGGTATTTTAGATACAGAAATAATTGTTTTATGCAACTATTACATAACATATGGGACATAATTATTTTCTACAATCTCAGGACATTTGCCATTTTTAATATATTTTGTCAGGTCACAACTGTCCAAAGAGGGACTGTCCCTCTCAAAGTGAGACAGATGGTAACCCTACTGGGGACACCAGATTGTTTGGGCCAACACATAGCCACTGTCAGTGCAGGTTTAGAATATTCATTTGTTTCCTAGCTGTGAGCCTATACCTTTGGCACTTTTGTTGTTTGCCTGTTTCTTGTACGAATTACGTTTATTCTATCCTGACATGACTGCTTTAGGCAACAGTTACATGCAGTATGGTACATAGTTATTTCCTACAATCACAGGACATTTGGCATTCTATCATTTTTGGTTAGGTCACACCTACACACACATTACTTGTCCCTCACACAGTGGATCAGGGGGTATCCTGTTTATGTCAGTGCCTTCATCACCCATATACCATGTGCCACTATGCGAATGTGTGCAATATATTCTCTTGCTTATTCGTTTTGGGACACGTGCGTCATGGGCAGATGTTTGATCCTGGTTAGTAGGTTCTGCATGACCATCTAGGGCTGGACAGTCTCGTGCACCACTACTGCACATTCCAACTTGTATCCAGATATCTACAGCACTGGACATCTTGTCTTCATACCCATTCTAATGTTTACACAGGTTACTTATCCCATGAGGGATATCCCAAAAATTTAACAAGACAAAACAAGACCAATAACGAACATTCTTCTGGCATTACAAAAATGTGCTGGGGGTTTTACATGCAAGGGATACATAATTTGCAATCCTGAAACTGCCTAGGGTGACACTACCTACTACATATGCGTAGTGGTCACTATGTGTAGATGTGGCTGCATCAAACTAGTAGGCCAAGTATGGCTGGATTTGGTGGACGTTCATGTATGGGGGCGGGTTGTGTGCTGTGGAGGGGATGCTGGGTAGTCCATTATGCATCCAGGTGTGTTGCATTTGATATGGCCAGTTCCATCAGGACCAATATGTGGGTATGTGCCGGTGACATGTCTGTACATTTGTATCGCTCATTTTAATATTCATATGTTTGTGGGATAGTGTTCTACAGTATGGCCTGTCTGGTTGTATTGCAGATGTGTATACATGTTTTTGTGTTTCTTTCTGCTTCACCCGCTGCTCCCTCATACACCTCCGGTTCACCTATTCTGCATACAACACAGTGTTGCCTTGGAGGATTATACCATTACCCATCCCCCCCACACACATATTCCTATCACTCCATCCATCACTGCTTTGGTTGATGGCCCATGACATGGTTAAGGTAACACACTGCATACCCTACATATGTCAGGTACCTGTATGGTTGTGTGGACTACCCTGCCATGTTTGACTTTCCACATGCTATACCTCACACACATAGGTACATGCCCATACTTAACTTTCATGACATGGTTGGTATACCCGGGTAATACCCGTTCAACTGTGACACATCCTGACAAGTTCGGCTTGGACCGCTGATATGTGGATTTTGGCCGACTCTTCTAATCATTGGTAGGATGCCACCTTTTCCTATGTCCAGGATGGGATATATTCCAGACACATATCCGATTGTACTAAACAACACGTACCCACAGTCACCGCTATGGATAATACTGTTCTGTTCAGCCTACATGTTGCCTTATTATTGTAGCAGTTTATATGCTCCTTCTGTTTCGTTTACATGCTTATTCTATTTCCAGTCACATTTGGTATGTGAAATACGGACATACCTATTATATGTGACTATTACATGCGTTGTGGGATATAATTCGGTCATATGGTCGCTAGATATTTACATTAATCGTGTTTTTTGTTATGGACACTTCTGCCCAGCTGTGTACACTCCCTCACAATATGGGTCAGCTGGTGACCCTGACCACTGGGCTGGACGTACCTATTGGCGGCGTGCTAACATATGATGCATTTCACTTCCACTTGGTATAACTATCTGCACTGCATTGGACTACAGGCACATGGTTTTCAATGTCATTTGTTCATGGGATAGGGACCCGTTATTCCCTACCGTGCATTTGTGTTTGCTTCTTCATTTTGTGTTCGCAGGAACTGTCTTGCATGCTTTGCATACATTTCAGTATCCACGGATACTGACAGATGTGATTACTATTGCTTGCAAATTTTTATATGCAAGCATTTTTGGTTGCACGTCGACAGCTGACATTTCCACTCCTCCATGCGGCACTTCGACACGCCCTATGCACTCGTGCTCCTTTCCTATGCACGTGGCTGTGGCGGCAGCGCGCCTTCATTAATATGCATTTGGCACTACTGCGCCATCTTCACGCCGCATGGTCTGGTCCAGCAGGTGAATCTGGGAATCTTGAGGCAATGTTACAACTGCCTCATGTACAGAGACAACCCTCTCCTCCTCCCAACAAATTCCAACACATGTGAGAGATGCAACCATATAGCCAAACTGGAGGCTAAGCTCTCTCAACTCAGTACTGGCGTAACCAGTCAGGAGGAGAAGGAAACCACACTCACTACAATTCCAGTCTCACATAGACCTACCACGACAACAAACCAAACACATAAACACACAAAAACATACTCGGAGGCTCTAAATAAAAATCTGCCTAAGCAGCAGAGACCTCCAAAGCAGACACCCAAGCAACCGCTACCCCAAAACAAAACACGTGCAACACATAACTCACAAAGCCAGTGTGCTGAACAGTCACAGCCCTTAAGGCTAAACAGCACACCTGATACACTTGTAATAGTTGACTCTATCGTCAGGCACACTGACGTCCCGCTCACCAGGCTGAACAAGGAGAAGGTCACGGTGAGCTGCCTGTCGGGCGCTAGGATCCGCCACATAACACAAGCACTCAGGTCACTCCAAGGCAAGTACAAATATGACTCAGTCATTGTCCATGCTGGTGTGAATGACCTGAGACGCACCTCCTGGACTACATGAAAAGAGACATAGAGGAGCTCTCTGAGCATGTAGCCCAGGCCGGTATGACCCTGACCTTGAGTAGCATCTTACCCTCACCAAGAATGATGCCACAATATGAAGACAAGATGATCAATTTCAACAATTGGCTTAAGTGTTGGTGCCATTCAAAGGGGATCCAATGCCTGTCAGCCTGGGATGACATGCTCGACAAGCCAAGATGCTTCACTAGGGACGGCTTGCACCTGTCACCCCTGGGCTTTCGGATATTGGCAAAGGCTCTTGCTACCCCCATAGTGCCTTTTTTAGGCAAGGCTCAAAAGACAAACCCACCTCCATAGGTATCACAAGGGATAAGAAACTAAGAGTAATGCTACTCAACGCCAGAAGTCTAAACCTCAAGATGCACGCACTCGAAACTCTCCTTAGCATGGAGAACATCGATATTTGTGCAGTAACAGAAACCTGGATCAAGGCTCCCGAGAGCACCCCAGCACTACCAGGTTATACCTCATACCATGCTTTTCGGCCCCAAAACTTGGACCGAACCACAAAAGGAGGGGGAGTATCAATATTCGTCAAAGATACCCACACCTCCAGGTTGGTGGCACAGCACGAAGCATCAGAGACTATCCATGTGCAACTAACTGTGGGTAAAACTGCCTTCCAGTTTATAGCCTGCTACAGACCACCCTCCCAAACACAGGAACCCCACTTGGCCTTCCTGAGAATACTGGAAAATATGAAGGTCTCTCCAAACACCATTATATTGGGTGACTTCAACTACCCAAACATAGACTGGGAGCATTACTCTAGCTCCAACACCCTAGCCCAAAGGTTCCTAGAATTTATAAACTCAAATGCTATGGAACAACTTGTTACCACTCCCACAAGAGGGGAAAACATACTGGAGCTGATCATCACCAACATGGGGACACTATGCTCCAGACCAGAAGTGTATCCCTCACTGGTAAGATCAGACCATAAACTAATCTCACTGGATATTCACTTCCCGACCCCACCCCCTGCCCAGAAAACCACAGTGAAAAACTTCTCTAAAGCAAATTTCACACGCCTCAAAACCGAGGCGAAATCCTTCAAAGCCCCCGGGCCTGTGAAAAATACGGCCCAGACCGCAGAATCCTTTATAAACGCATTCTATGAACACCTTCAGGAATGCATGGATCATGCAATCCCAAATAAAACCAAGACCCAATCCTCCAAAGGCAGACGTCCTGTCTGGTGGACCCCAGCCATAAACAAACTATACAATAGAAGGAGGAAGCTACTACATGATAGAGCAAAATCCCAAAAAGGGAAGGCATCTCTGATCAGTATTAGCAAAAAACTATGGGCACTCATAAAATCGTCTAAGGCCAGCTTCGAGAAAAATTGCACAGGACACTAAGGATAATCACAAGGCTTTCTTTAGTTATGTTAGGAACCTGGGTGGGAATTCCCAGATATGCTCAGAATTAGTCCAAAATGACAAAAAATACACCGAGCCCACAGACATTGCCAACATCCTAGCTGACAGGTTCAGTGCAAACTTCTCCCTCTCCCCACCAAAAGGGCAAATATCTATCCCAACAGAGTGCTGCCCCCCTGACATCTCAGATGCTCAGGTAAGAGCCACCCTCTCCAAAGCAAAAAACACAGCATAAATGGGACCAGATGGTGTCCCAGGCTGCGTCCTACATGAACTCCAAGAAGAGCTAAACCCAAACATAAAACTACTGTTCAATCTTAGCCTTACTACAGGATATGTACCCAAAGAGTGGCGTACAGCAACAGTGGTCCCTCTCCATAAAGGTGGTGCCTCAATGGATCCTGGAAACTATCGCCCCATAAGCCTGACTAGCTTGGTCTGCAAAGCTATGGAAAGGATCATCATGGACCTCATAAATAAAGATATTGGGGACCTACAGACACTGGATCCTACCCAGTTTGGCTTTGTTAAGGGCAGATCCTGCCTCTTAAACCTGGTCGATTTCTTTGAAACAGTCACCAAGGCCATTGACGAGGGGAAGGTGGTCCACACAGCCTACCTGCACCTCGCAAAAGCCTTCAATACAATACCCCACTCGGGCATTATAGACAAGCTCACCAGCTTAAATATAAACCCCTATGTCACTAGATGGGTTGCAAACTGGCTCAAGGACAGAACCCACATGGTTAGAATTGCTGGAGCCATGTCAGACTCCAAACCAGTTACAAGTGGCATCCCACAAGGCTCAGTCCTGGGACCTCTCTTGTTCGGTATATATTTCTCGGCGATACAGGCCAACACGGAAGGACTGTGGCTGACCAAGTTCGCAGATGACTGCAAACTGGGCGCCATAATCAACTCTCCAGCCGACACAAGTATCCTCCAAAAGGGCCTCATAGAAACAGACAACTGGTGCCAGAGCCATGGCCTCAAGCTAAATGCCAAAAGTGTATAGTCATCCCCTTTGGCAAAAACAAAGTGCCCACAAATTACCACATAGGTGGTAATCCATTAAGTACAGAAGAAGTCATTAGGGACCTGGGGACCCAAGTTGATAGCAATCTCTCATTTGACAACCACGTGGCCAAAGTGGTTAGAAAAACATTTTATATAGCCCACCTAATCATGAAGGGATTCACATCTAGATCAGGGGAGGTCATCGTACCTCTTTACTCATCCCTCATCAGGCCCATAATTGAGTACAATGCCCCTTTTGGGATGTACCTTACCAGACACCTGCAGCAAGTGGAAAAAACCCAAAAGTACCTCACCAAGAGGATCAAAGGGCTCAAACAGATGCCATATGCTGCCCGGTTAAAGAAACTCCAGCTCTACTCAGTGGCATACCGCCTGCTCAGAGGCGATCTGTGCCTGACGTATATAGCCATGTCCAACCCAGAATTAATGGACATGCTGCACCTCAGAAAATCCAAATCCCATCGAGCTACGCGCTCGAGAGACTTGAACCTCAGCACTGAAATAAATAGGACATGCTGGAGGGACAGATTCATAACCCAGAGGCTCCCTTCACTCTGGAATAAAATCCCAGTCCAGGTTAGGCAGAGTCCCACATTGACTCTCTTCAAGAGGAATCTTGATGAGTGGATGGGAGATCGTAGGTTTACCCCGGCTATCACTTCTGTGTCACTGTTAGACAGAGGCACAGTATACTAACCTCAAAAAAAGGCATAGCAAAATTAATTTAAAATGGGTGGCGAAAGCCAAACACACTCTGGCTAGGCTTATAAATGCCCTAGGGCAGATAGCCTAGTATGAACCTATGAACCTATGGTCGGCGCAAGCCTAATGCAGGCCTTGTGATGAGCTTCATGAATCCCGGGGTTTATGTATATAACAGTTCTGGAAATTTGCTTGATTTCTTTCATATACTTCTATTTGTTTTTCAAAGTACTTGCTATCATTATGTTCTAAGTCTTCCAATGCATAGTTATATGTTCTTTTATATTTTTCTTTCTCTACTTTTCCTATATCATATTGCCACTGTAAAATATATATATTTTCTTAAATATCATCCACCACTCAAACCAATTTTTATAAAATGTTCTCATAATCATATGATTTTTCCCTAACTGTATTACTAATCTCTTTCCTTCTTCATTCCATGCTTTCTCATTTATCCTTTGCATTCCTTTGCCTGTTTTTATATAGTGATAAAAAATAGTAAGAATGGAGCAAAAGCGGAGATATAAAATATTCAATAATAGTTTATTCTTTAAAACAGAAAGAACGGATAAGCGCGCTTTCGCTTATAGCTTCATCAGATCCATGAATAAATGTCATTCACTCAAAACATTTTATACAAAAATTTAAAAAGTAAATGACCAATCAAACTTCTGCATCAATTGATACCTTAAAGGTACAACATATACCAAAGTCATATACTAGTTGATTCATTCACTAAATAATTCATATATATATATAATAATGTTCAAGAATGTAAAATAATAAACATATGTAAAAAAATATGTAAAAAACAATAAAAAAAAATATATATATATACATATAGTATGGAAAGTAAAAAGGGGTATATGCATATATGTGTATATATATCCTATTACAATAACAACTTAAGCGTAAAATATATAATGTATACAAACACATGTTTATCCTTCTAAAGTTATTAGATGGTGTGATTTCATGACCCTATGCATGTGGATAAAAAATATAATTCTCTTATCCAGATACTCACATGCACATAATCAACATGATGAATGTACTATAATTAATATATACATAATACAAAAAATATAAAAAATATATATAAGACAATATATTAAAAGCATGTTGATTATTTGCATGTGAGTATCTGGATAAGAGAATTATATTTATATTATATTATATTACTTTCCATACTATGTGTATTATATATATATATTTTTTTTATTCTGATGAAGTTTCCTGTTTTGGAAATGAAAGCGCTAAATCTTTCTGCTTGCATTCTGTTTGGAACAGTTTGAACACTGTCGTGCTGTGCTGTGTTGTCATTAAAAGTTTTTACCATTATACAGCGTTTGAGTTCGTGTCTTGTGGACTGAAAAGTTTTTCTGTGGATCTAACCAAGTTTTTTCACACTGGCCTTTACATCAAGCTGTGGGACTGCCTTCATTGGATCCTGGTACGGAGATTTGTGGTGATTATTGGTGAATACATTTTTTATTGTTTTTTACATATTTTTTTACATATGTTTATTATTTTACATTCTTGAACATTATTATATATATATGAATTATTTAGTGAATGAATCAACAAGTATATGTCTTTGGTATATGTTGTACCTTTAAGGTATCAATTGATGCAGAAGTTTGATTGGTCATTTACTTTTTAAATTTCTGTATAAAATGTTTTGAGTGAATGACATCTATTCATGGATCTGATGAAGCTATAAGCGAAAGCGCGCTTATCCGTTCTTTCTTTTTTAAAGAATAAACTATTATTGAATATTTTATATCTCTGCTTTTGCTCCATTCTTACTATTTTTTATCATTTTAAGTTTTGTAGAAGTATAGCTATGGAGCATTCACTTGGTTGGATAGCAGTGAACCTCTTGTTCCTGTTTTTATATAGTCCTTATTTTCCTTCATCTCTAGCCATATTGCAAGATGATGAGAAAAACCTGTTTCAACTTCCTTCCCTTCTCCTACAACTAAACTTTCTGATACCATATAATAATCTATTTTATTTCTATACATATCCATTCTGTAAGTCCATGAATTTTTATCCCAAAGTTTTAATTTACCACTTTTAACATTTTTTATTTTATTTATTTGACATTTTTTTTTATTTTTGCCTTGCTAAACATTTGTACTCATCCACAGTAGAATTAAGTTACGGTATAAATCAACTTGTTGATGGATGTTTTCAAGTTTATGTATTTTGGATTGTTTTTTTTTTTTTTTTTTTTTTTTGTTGTTTTGTACTTTTTGTTTGTCTCGTATTTATGTAGATTATAGTGGAGCTTATCTCCCCGGGCCTCTACTGAAAATGGACTTGTATCCAGTTGGACTAGCCCGGTCAACAAATGTAAAATAAAATAAAAAAAAATAAAATAAAATAAAACATTCGTTGACCGGGATAGTCTGACTGGGACAGAGCCCTTTTCAGGGTCTATATTACGTTATCGAATCCCGATAACATCGAACACCACAACACCGACACACAAAGCCTGAACCGCAAATACGTCGAACCCCCTAAACCATGAATTTTCAAATCTCAAACCATCATAGTCGGCCAACACCATCGTGCACTACATACTACATACCCAGACATAATAAATAAAACACATACATATAAAAACCAAACCCTACTTCTAACGCTACACTAAACCTTACATACATTACTATCTATGCACTTACCTTAACCTGCACCCTAACCCTAAGGTCCGTAACTATCGCACACTTACCCTACAGACATATACCCAAACAAAACCAATAATTCACACACATACAGTTAACAAAACCCTACTTCTAACCCTACACTAAACTTTACATACATTACCTATCTATGCACTTATCTTAACCTGCACCCTAACCCTTAGGTCCGTAACTGTCATGCACTTACCTTACGGAGCTATACTACAGACGGGCCAACCATCAAACTTCGAAATTTCGTGTTTCGTGGTTTTGTACATTCGCTGTTACTATAGCTCGTGCTTTATGTGCCGGTCTTCTGGTGTTTGATATTACCAGGATTCAATAACATAATATAGACACCTTTTCAGCGGAGGCCCAGGGAGTAAAGCTCCAGTATACAGTTGAATAATACAAGAATTCAAAAATTCTGCTATTTACACAATAGTCAATAGAAGAATGCAAAAACAGTAGAACACAAATTTTACTAAATACACAGAGTAATGATAGTTAATTGCATATAAATAGGGAGGCAGGTGAGAGTTTTAACACAGATGCAGTTAGATGGCAGCTTTAAAGTTGTAATGGAGTTAGAGCAGATGGAGGGTAGTTGAGGGTGATGTAAGTAGGATACGTGGGGGGCAGTGGGATTTGGGGGGATTTGCAGAGTTAGTGAAGAGGGGTGATAATGAGTTGATAGGATTTGTGGATTAGAAATTGTGAGGTCCTAGTATGAAATAGGTGGCCTGCAAGGAGTCGGGAAAGGTTTTATACATACTGTCAAGAGTTAGGTAGGAGAGAGCAGGTCTTGAGGTAAAAGGTAAGGGGTGGCAGAAAGTTGTGAAGGGAACAGGGGGTTTGATAGGTGATAGGGAGGGAGGATGATATGAATAGTAGGCTGATGAAAGGAAGGTGAGAGAGGTGTGAAGAGACCAAGATGAGTACTAGGTTAAAGGGGGGAGGTTGCAGGGGCAAGTAGTGAGGTGGGTAAGGTAGTGTTTAAGAGAGATTTTAAAAGTATAGGTCTGGGGTAGGCTTCTTAGAGTTAAGGGAAGCTTGTTCCAGAGGATGGCTGGAGAGTAGCTGTATAAGTTTTGTCCTGCACATTTGTTAGGTTTGTAAATTTGTAGCAGATGTGGATCTGAGCTCCTTAATGATCGAGTGGGAGTGTAGAGGGAGACTAGTGAAGAGAGACGAGGACAGGAGGATGGTTTGGTGAGAATGGAGTGGATAATGAGAAGTTGGGTACATTTGAGGTGGTTTGGAAACTCAAGCCAGTGTAGTGACTTGAGGGCCAGACAGTGGTGGGATTTGGGTGGTAGGGTCGCAACAAATCTAGCCACTTTGTTGTAGGTAGATTCAAGTTTGGAGATAAGTGTAGACTGTAGGTTAGTATAGATTTGTGCACTATAGAAGATGTTGGGGAGGAGGTAGGCATTGGCTAGGGTTATTCTAGTTTCAGGAGTGAAAAATTTTTTATTTCTATAAAGAAGACCAAGCTTTTGATGGGTTTTGTTTATACTGTGATGAATGTGAGGTCAAATTTCAGTTGGTCATCTATGATTACTACGAGGAGCTTGGTATGGGTTTCTGGAGCTATTATAGTGTTGCTGAGTGAAGAGATGGTGAAGGAGGATTTAAGAGAGAAGTGGGATTTTGGGAGAAAGACTAGCAGTTTTGTTTTTTTTGAGGTTAAGTATGAGAAGGTGTTGAGTTATCCAAGTTTCGATGTTTGTGTGAGGGGTTGTAGTTCAGTTGGATTATCAGCTATAGATATAATGGTAGAGTCATCTGCGTACTGCATGAGGGATGACCAGGGACAGGAGTTGTGGAGTGTACTGATAATGATGTTAAAAAGGAGGGGTCCAAGGATGGAGCCTTGTGGGTCACCTGTGTTAATAGGGAGAAAAGGAGAGCGAGCAGAGAGCCATTTGACAGATTTGTGCTGGTCTGAGAGGTAGCTGCTAAACCAAGAAATAGTTGTTGGGGAAAGGTTAAGTTGAGAAAGTTTTGAGAGAAGGATTGGATGAGAGACTGTGTCAAAGGCTTTGGAGAGATCTATGAATAGACATACTGGAAAACGACCAAACTAGTGAATGAATATAAACGAACAGCCACCAGCCAGATGAATAAAATCCAATTTAATAATGAAACAAAACTTGTACAACCTCAAAAACGAACTTTAAAAATGCCAAAAAACAGAACACAAATATATGTAAGAGCTTTCATTTAAAAGTTTTAAACTTCATCAGACAATAAACTCCATGACATCACTTCCTTTTATAACCTTCAACAAATTCAAAAAGTGTGCCAAATTCTAATTCAAGTTGGAGCATGCTCAGTTGTAAATAAATGGAAGATAGAATTTCTAAGTGCCAGAAAATCAAGGAATGCATAAATACAATAGATAGAAAATAACTGAATGGAATTAATTATATTAAATACTAATGTCATATTAAAATTACATAATAATAAACAAGTACATACTTTTTATATTATATTATTAATAGAACCACAAACGTTGCCCAATCCATTAAAAAAAATCTAATATTTATACTAAACGTAACTATTTCACATACCGCCTACTTAATATTTAATTTATATCTATAATTTACCAATAATAAATATATATATTATACAAAAAACATTATTTCATTACTAAAATTAAATTAAATATTGTGATTAAAATTTTACTAATTATATTATATTATATTAAAACCTATTAATCCATAGCTTCCTTCAAAATTAATTAAAAATTCTTAAAGTAAATTTTGTATTAATCTTTAATTTTATTACGGGTTAATGCTTTTAATTTTAAAACTGGTCCTATAGTACTCCTTTCATTTAAACCTGGCAAAGAATCTGCTTGTAATTTTATTTGCCAGATAAGTTCTCTTTCTTCCAAAATTAAATTCCAAGGGGTTTTATCTTTTATTTCCACTTGATCTATTGCCATATAGTAAAATTTATGATTATTACATTCATTTACATGTTTTGCTAATGCAGTATTCATTTTCTTATTCTTTATAGCATATTCATGCTCATAAATTCTCTGTGTGAACATTCTTTCAGTTTTACCTACGTAAAAAAAAGTACAGGAATAACACCTCACCAAATAAACCACTGATTTGGATTTACAATTAAATTTCTTTTTCACATAGTACTTCTTATTACGTACAATAAAACTATCTTCTTTTTTACAGCACCATCTACATGCTCCACATTTATAATTTCCAATCCTCATTTTTTCTCCTACCCCTTTATTATTTGTAGACTTCAATAAATTTTTAAAACATTTTCCTTTTCTGTAAACTATCATGGGAAATTGGCTTATATGTTTTTTACAATGAGAATCTTCAGTTAAGATTTCCCAATTATTATTGAATACATCTTTCAAAATTTGATGATCTTGTGTGAAAGTAATTACTAAAGCTTTTGGAAATTCTCCATATTTACTATTCTTACATTCGCTAGGGGTATCAAAAATATTATTGGTACCCCTATTACCAGAACTAATTACACTTACATTACTAACACCCTCATCAACACCCTCATCAATTAATTCACCTTTAATTTGCAAAATTGGCTTAAAATAGCCATTTCTTCTTTTTTGGTTAACCTCAAGAATTAATTTATCTATTAACCATATGGGGTATTCCTTATTAATAAACATCTTTCTTAAATGTTCACATTCCTTTATAAAATCTGAGAATTTGGTAATAATTTGAGCAGCTCTGACCAACTGGCCTTTAATTACAGATTTTTTCTGATGCTCTGGATGTGCGCTAGTATAATGAAGGAAGCCGTTGGAATACGTTTTTTTTTCTATAAATTAAGGAAATATAAGCTTTAGCTTCATAATCTTTAACCAAATTAATATCTAAATAATTAATTTCATCCAAATTAATATTCCATGTAAATTTTAAAAAGTTTGTGGTTCCATTAATATAATTCAAAAATTCATTTAAAATATCAATATCTTCTCTCCAAGTTAGACAAATATCATCTTGAAACCGGTGATATGATTTAATATAACTATAATATTTACTATTACATATAAACTTCTGTTCCCAAGCCATCATGACTAAATTTACGCGAGTCCCCCCACAAGCTGACCCCATGGCTATACCTTTTCTTTGAATATAATACTGGTCGTTAAGTTTTATATAATTATTATTTAATACAATTTCAATTAGCTCAATTAAAAGGTTATTCAAATCTTGTTTAAAAGAGGATTCAAATAAAATATCACTAATCCATTGGAGGCCAATATCTTGAGGGATTACTGTGTATAAGTCGCATACGTCTATTGTAACTAGAACATCCTTAGCATCAAACAATATTTGATTCATATGTTCCAGGAATGTCCAAGAATCTTTGCAGATGTATTCTTCTTTCACCATTACTTTTTTAAATTAATAATCTACATATTTAGCACATGCTGACGTGATGGAATCTCTCCCATCCACTAAAGGGTGCATAGGAGGATCTTCTATACTTTTATGCATCTTAGGATTCCCGAAAAAAAACGGGAATCCTAGGTGTTAAAATATTTAAATAAATAAATCAATATCTATCCGTTTGTCTAAAAACATATCATTAATCTGTAGAAAAATCTTTTTATAGGCATAATTAAATTCATTCAAAGATACTTGCTCATAGGTATCTGTATTTAAAATCAATTCCATTTTCTCATTATAAAAATCATTTATAACTGCTCCTCCCCCCTTATCTGGCTTCATGATCCTTATATTTCTTTTCTGTAATGTTTTTAATAATTCTAACTCCTCTTTTCTTAAATTTGAAGGATATTCAATTTTTTTATTAATTCTATCTAAATTCTTTAACTGATTTTCACACATTCTTTCATATATTAGAAGCTTTGGATGTATGTGGGGATTATATATACTTGGAATGTTAAACTTATGTGGTCCATTATAAATCGAATCCTGGTACATTAATGAAAAATTAATTTTTCTCAAGAACAATTTCATATCAATAATAGTTGAAGTGAAATCAAATGTATGAGAGGGTACAAATGAAAAACCCTTTGACAGCAGGTTAGCGACTTCCTGATTAAATTCAATTTGAGTAAAGTTATATACTTTAAAATCGCCAGAATGATTCACAATAATTTGTCGCAACCTGTTGTCTAAATTATTATCACAGGATATTTGTATATTTAACCCATGTCCAGTCTCATTAAGGATGATATCACTCTGCCTGATCATGTTCTCCATTTTTTGTCCTTCGGTCTGGCTCCTTGAAACCCCGCTGTTTGTTGATTAGCATAGAGAACTTTATTTTTAAGCCTTTCAGAACGTCTTAATTCAGGATATTCGTCATTATATACCAAGTCATTTTGTGAGTTCCCATAATATTGGCCTCCTCCTGCAGGGTCATGTCTATGAAGATGGTTCGAAAAATATGTTTTAGTTTTCTTGTTTTGACCTCCTGGGGACCTGGGGTAGGCTATCCCATTTGCATATTGATTAATGTCTCTTTCGATTTTTTCTGTTTTACCATTCTTTAATTTAATGATATATTGATCAATACTATTGTAGATTCTAATCATATCATACTGGACAGTTTCAAAAGAGCCATCTGTTCTGATCGTTTTATCAAGCTCATCGAGCTCTAGTATCAGTTTATCTATTTCTATCTGATTATACTTAATTAATATATTAAGGAGGTCTTTTCCACAATGATCAAACAGCTGCAACAAATCCATATGCATGGGAGAATTGTATACTAGTCCAATAGGGTACCGCCATAAGCGCAACCCTTTAGGGATAATATTCAGTTTAATGCACTCTCTCAAATAAGCGTTCTCGAGTTGCAACTTCCTACATTTCATTAGTTTGATGTCAAAATCATTCAATTTATAGTCAATGTCATTATTATCATTATTATCTCCATTAAACTGTCCAGAAAACCCAAATGATGATCTCAACCATTCATTTAACATCGGAACAGTTTTCCTTGGTCCTTCTCTGTGCCCAAATGATTTTTGCACACAAAATGCACTGCCTTGGCCACAATTACTTGACTGCATTCCTTGATAAGAAAAGGTGACTTCACCTTATCTCCGGTCTCCATACCATTAGCTTCCATAACGCCCTTCTGATTGTTTAGACATGCTGGAGTGATGTTAAAATCAAAATTAGGCTGCGATGATACTTCTTTTGTACGCCCATTCGTCCGGCTATCATCAGCGCTATTTATTTTTTTCATATAAAATGTCCACACGTTGAGTTAGTTTAAGAATCAAAGCTGTTAGATTACCAAATGACCCTTCGGTTCCTTCAACAGAATCATCCAGCTGTATGGCTATTTCGTCTAAACAGGCTGTAGACATACTGGAAAATGACTAAAGTAGTGAATGAATATAAATGAACAGCCACCATCCAGATGAATAAAATCCAATTTAATAACGAAACAAAACTTGTACAACCTCAAAAACGAACTTTAAAAACGCCAAAAAACAGAACACAAATATATGTAAGTGCTTTTGTTTAAAAGTTTTAAACTTCTTCAGACAATAAATTCCATGACATCACTTCCTTTTATAACCTTCAACAAATTCAAAAAGTGTGCCAAATTCTAATTCAAGTTGGAGCATGCTCAGTTGTAAATAAATGGAAGATAAAATTTCTAAGTGCCAGAAAATCAAGGAATGCATAAATACAATAGATATAAAATAACTGAATGGAATTAATTATATTAAATACTAATGTCATATTAAAATTACATAATAATAAACAAGTACATACTTTTTATATTATATTATTAATAGAACCACAAACATTGCCCAATCCATTAAAAAATCTAATATTTATACTAAACGGAACTATTTCACATACCGCCTACTTAATATTTAATTTATATCTATAATTTACCGATAATAAATATATATATTATACAAAAAAACATTATTTCATTACTAAAATTAAATTAAATATTGTGATTAAAATTTTACTAATTATATTATATTATATTAAAAACCTATTAATCCATAGCTTCCTTCAAAATTAATTAAAAATTCTTAAAGTAAATTTTGTATTAATCTTTAATTTTATTACGGGTTAATGCTTTTAATTTTAAAAATTTAAGTAAAGAGGAGTTAGAATTATTAAAAACATTACAGAAAAGAAATATAAGGATCATGAAGCCAGATAAGGGGGGGGGCAGTTATAATGGATAATGATTTTTATAATGAGAAAATGGAATTGATTTTAAATACAGATACCTATGAGCAAGTATCTTTGAATGAATTGAATTATGCCTATAAAAAGATTTTTCTACAGATTAATGATATGTTTTTAGAGAAACGGGCAGATATTGATTTATTTAATTATTTCAATATTTTAACAACTAGGATTCCCGTTTTTCGGGAATCCTAAGATGCATAAAAGTATAGAAGATACTCCTATGCACCCTTTAGTGGATGGGAGAGATTCCATCACGTCAGCATGTGCTAAATATGTAGATTATGAATTAGAAAAAGTAATGGTGAAAGAAGAATACATCTGCAAAGATTCTTGGACATTCCTGGAACATATGAATCAAATATTGTTTGATGCTAAGGATGTTCTAGTTACAATAGACGTATGCGACTTATACACAGTAATCCCCCAAGATATTGGCCTCCAATGGATTAGTGAAATTTTATTTGAATCCTCTTTTAAACAAGATTTGAATAACCTTTTAATTGAGCTAATTGAAATTGTATTAAATAATAATTATATAAAATTTAACGAACAATATTATATTCAAAGAAAAGGTATATTCATGGGGTCAGCTTATAGGGGGACTTACGCAAATTTAGTCATGATGGCTTGGGAACAGAAGTTTATATTTAATAGTAAATATTATAGCTATATTAAATCATATCACCGGTTTCAAGACATTTGTCTAATTTGGAGAGAAAATATTGATATTTTAAATGAATTTTTTAATTATATTAATGGAACCACAAACTTTTTTAAATTTACATGGAATATTAATTTGGATGAAATTAATTATTTAGATATTAATTTGGTTAAAGATTATGTAGCTAAAGCTTATATTTCCTTAATTTATAGAAAAAACGGCTCCCTTCATTATACTAGCGCACATCCAGAGCATCAGAAAAAATCTGTAATTAAAGGCCAGTTGGTCAGAGCTGCTCGAATTATTACCAAATTCTCAGATTTTATAAAGGAATGTGAACATTTAAGAAAGATGTTTATTAATAAGGAATACCCCATATGGTTAATAGATAAATTAATTCTTGAGGTTAACCAAAAAAGAAGAAATGGCTATTTTAAGCCAATTTTGCAAATTAAAGGTGAATTAGTTAATGAGGGTGTTGATGAGGGTTTTAGCAATGTAAGTGTAATTAGTTCTGGTAATAGGGGTACCAGTAATATTTTTGATACCCCTAGCGAATATAAGAATAGTAAATACGGATAATTTCCAAAAGCTTTAGTAATTACTTTCACACAAGATCATCACATTTAGAAAGATGTATTCAATAATAGTTGGGAAATATTAACTGAAGATTCTCATTGTAAAAAACATATAAGCCAATTTCCCATGATAGTTTACAGAAAAGGAAAATGTTTTAAAGATTTATTGAAGTCTACAAATAATAAAGGGGTAGGAGAAAAAATGAGGATTGGAAATTATAAATGTGGAGCATGTAGATGGTGCTTTAAAATTCAAGAAGAAGATAGTTTTATTATACGTAATAAGAAGTACTATGTGAAAAAGAAATTTAATTGTAAATCCAAAGCAGTGGTTTATTTGGCGATGTGTAATTCCTGTACTTCTTTTTATGTAGGTAAAACTGAAAGAATGTTCACACAGAGAATTTATGAGCATGAATATGCTATAAAGAATAAGAAAATGAATAATGCGTTAGCAAAACATGTAAATGAATGTAATAATCATAAATTTTATTATATGGCGATATATCAAGTGGAAATAAAAGATAAGACCCCTTGGAATTTAATTTTGGAAGAAAGAGAACTTATCTGGCAAATAAAATTACAAGCAGATTCTTTGCCAGGTTTAAATGAAAGGAGTACTATAGGGCCAGTTTTAAAATTAAAAGCATTAACCTGTAAAAAAATTAAAGATTAATACAAAATTTACTTTAAGAATTTTTAATTAATTTTGAAGGAAGCTATGGATTAATAGGTTTTAATATAATATAATATAATTAGTAAAATTTTAATCACAATATTATTTTAATTTTAGTAATGAAATAATGTTTTTTGTATAATATATATATTTATTACTGGTAAATTATAGATATAAATTAAATATTAAGTAGGCGATATGTGAAATAGTTCCGTTTAGTATAAATATTAGATTTTTTAATGGATTGGGAAACGTTTGTGGTTCTATTAATAATATAATATAAAAAGTATGTACTTGTTTATTATTATGTAATTTTAATATGACATTAGTATTTAATATAATTAATTCCATTCAGTTATTTTCTATCTATTGTATTTACGCATTCCTTGATTTTCTGGCACTTAGAAATTCTATCTTCCATTTATTTACAACTGAGCATGCTCCAACTTGAATTAGAATTTGGTGCACTTTTTGAATTTGTTGAAGGTTATAAAAGGAAGTGATGTCATGGAGTTTATTGTCTGATGAAGTTTAAAACTTTTAAACGAAAGCGCTTACATATATTTGTGTTCTGTTTTTTGGCGTTTTTTAAAGTTCGTTTTTGATGTTGTACAAGTTTTGTTTCATTATTAAATTAGATCTATGAATAGACAAGAAATGAGTTTGTTGTTGTCCCTGTCTTGGGAGATGGTATTAGTGAAAGATATGAGAGCAGTGTAGGTGCTGTGGTGTGGACGAAAGCCATGTTGGTTTATGTTGTTGGAGGTGGGCCATGATTTGTTTGTGTACACAGTGTTCTAGGACTTTGGAGAGGGGAGAAAGTATAGTAATCGGTCAGAAGTTTGAGAGTTCTAAGGAATTTCCACCTTTATGTACAGGAATTGTATAGAATTTTTTCCAAAAAGTTGGAACAGTTGATTCTGTGATAGAACAGTTAATTAGGATGGAAACTGGGTATGCTATGGATGGTGCAGCATGTTTTAGGAAGAGAGTTGGTAGGTTGTCTGCTGATGAGGAGCAAGGTTTGAGCTTGAGGAGGAGTTTATTAATGTACCTAGTAGGGACTGTTTTTAGGGAGAGGAGGAAGTTAACCTGAGGTGTTGTTGTAGTGTGTGGGGGTGGGGTAGGGGAGAATTTTGCATCAGTTGACTTACTGTGCTGATAAAGTAGGAGTTAAAGGAGGAGGCAGTTTAAAGGGGTGAGTTATTGGATCAAGGGTTGGGTGTTGATGGGTTACCTGGTTTGAGAATTTGATTGATAGTGATCCAGAATTTTTTAGGGTTACTGGAATGTGAGAACTGAGGCTGGTGACAGAAATTATTTTTTATCTTGACTAATTTGTTTTTTGGTAAGATTTTGGAGTTCCCTGTAGGTTTGGAAATGGCGTGGAGATTTAGTTTTGGACAAGAGTTTCCACATGGAGTCTCTTTTTTGCATGAGAGTACTATTTGTGTATGTTACCTAGGGGGAGTTGTGGGATTTGACTCTGACAGTACGTGGAGGGTCAAGGGGGTTGTGTATGTTGAGAAAAGTGGAGTTAAAGAATGAGATAGCATCATCAAGGGGTAATGTAAATAAGGAAATCCAGTTTATTTGAGAGAGGTTGTGATTAAATGTGTCAGGGTTAAAAGTGGATAATTTTGGGGATTCTTTGTATTTATGGGGTTTAGGGATGGGAGATTCGGAGGGTTTGCATGGGGCAGTGATCACTGCATAGAGTCAAGTAGTGTTTCAGTGTGAGGGTAGAGGTTGGGATTGGTAATGAGGATCCAGTCAATGATAGAGGTAGAGTTGGTGGATTTGTTAAGGAATGTGGGAGAGGAGATGAGCTGGGTGAAACCATATAGATTTATGCAGGTGGAAGGTGAGTTACTGGTAAGGGTAAGCCAATCAATATTAACATCACCCAGTATAACGGTTTCATTGGGGATGTGGTCAGATAACCAGTTTAGAATCTGTTCTAGTATGGGTATGTTGTCACCAGGTGGTATGTAGATGGCAGCAACTGTTATGGTCTTGTGGGGGATTGGGTTTAAAGTTGACTATTAGATGCTCAGCAGGGAAGAAGAAGGGAGGTGGATTGGGTGGGGGGTTAGGGTTAGGTGGTTGGAATACAGAATAGCAACACTACCTCCTTTCTTATGGGTTCTGTCTAGGTGGAGAATCTTGTATCCTGGGTGGAGGAATTATTTGTCAGAGTTTTATGGTTTAAGCCAGGTCTCTGAGAAAGTGACTATGTTGGGAGAGTACTGAGTTATCAATGATTAAAACTCTTACTTTTTTTAAGGATACTATGGATGTTGATGGAGAAGAAAGAGTGATGCTTAGAAGAATACTTGCCAGTGTTTGGGGGAGTTTGTGTGGTAGTGGAAGGAGCAGTATGCTTATCTTGTGGGCCGGGATTGGGGTGAATGTCTCTAGACAGTAGGAGGGTGCTAAATGAATGAGAGAGATAGGATATATGTGAGTATGTGTTGATTAATTTCAGTTTTACATGGTTAAGTGTGGATGTTGTGGGAGGTAGTTTAATTTTGGGTAAGTGGAATTCAGTTAAGGAAAAGAGTGAGAGTGATATAGTGAAGAAGTGGTGTGTGTTGGAATGAGTAGTGTAGTAAGAGGAAGTCAGGCAAATAGGATGGAGAGTGAGTTGAGTGTGGAAAGAAGTAATATGAGAGGTTAGCAGTAGAAGGAGGGATAATAATATGGGGAGGAGAGAGGGGAGCGGGCAGAAGAGGCATGATAGCATGGAGAGTAGTGAGGTGTGAGTAGAGGTGATAGGATTACAGAGATGTAGTGAAGAGTGGAGTGCGAGCTTGAGAGAGAATGTGGGGGTGGATGTACTACAACTGGAAGTGATAAAGTAAGTGTTAGAGGTTGGGGAGGAGGAAGGAGGGAGAGGTAATGAGAGGTTAGGGTTATAAGGAGAAGTAAGTTTAGGAGGGGAGGGGTAGTGCTAGGTGGGAGGAGTGTGTTTTGATTGGATAAAGAGCAGGAAGTGGGTGGTGTTAGCATGTTGTATAGAAAGGGTTTTGGTGGGAGGAGTGTGTTTTAATTGGAGAAATAGAGAAGGAAGTAAGAGTGAGAGGAAGAGTGGGTGGGGTGTTTAGCTATAAAGGAAATTGATATGGGGTGGGTGGGAATGGGGGTAGGGTAGAGGAGCGAAGTGAGCCCGAGCGTAGTGAGGGTGAATGGAATGGGGTTGGCCTGGATACAGCAGGTAGCCAGATATTAGAAAAATCAATGTGTATTGCAACAGAAAGAGCTGGGTAAGCTGTTGTAACATTCTAAAGAGGAGAGTGTGGGGGTTCAGTGAGAGAGCAGGCTAGCAGAGTACAGTAGGGCATGTTAAAAGGGTAAGACTAGGTGTGTAGGACAGAGGAGAATGACTGGGAGTTGGGAGGGTTGAGAGCTGAAGATAGAGGGGATAGCAAGGGAAAATCAGTTAAATAATAAGTAGAGAGTTGATAAGTAAGATCAGTGAGGAGGGTAACTAAGTGGCGAGAACTGTGAGGGAGGCTTGTTAGGTTACAGGAGTGTCTGGGATGGGCGGAGGCAGAGGTTTGGTTCAGGGTTGTGCAGGTGGCCTCACAAACACCAAAGATAAATAATGCTGGAAATATTTATCAACTGCACATACTCCACTGAGGTGGAAGAGTGTAGAGTTGAGTCTTGTAACTTTTCAAGCAGGACTTCTTTTCCAGTGGGTGATGAGGGGTGATACCTTGCTTTGTCAATAATGAGCAGGACAGGTTTCCAACCTAAAAAAGAGAGAGGAAAGACAGGCAAATTTGAGTATATGAGGGATAAAGATGCAGAGGAGGAGACGGGGGAAGAGTTAGGAATGGAGGTTGAGGTAAGTCAGGAGAAAAGGGTGGAGGAAGGGGGGTTATTCAGAAACTAGATGTAGACAGAGTTTATTAGGAAAGGTTGGGGGAATAGCAGGAGTGGAGAGAGGTTAGCTGGAGTAAGTAGACAAGGCTCAGTATTCATCTAAGGCAGTACAGATCAAAAACAAAATTCACTTTAAATATTGTTGCTATCAAATATAGAACAGTTCCAACCACAGCAAGAACAGTAACAATGCCATTCAAGGACTATAGCCACTGCTGTGAGGTGCAACCTTACAAGGAAAGCACAATACATGCAGCTAGCTTTTAATTAAGAGGTAAGGTGTCTGTCATATGATGAGAAATCCACATTGCTGCTTCGAGTAGGAATTTGCACTCTATCTTGGCTGTTGTAAAGGTGCCGTAAACATGATAGAAGAGTAGTATAAACTTCAGGGACTGTTCAAAACATTAGACAATATACAGTTTCAAGATACAATAGTAATGCATGTGTGATAGAGCAGCTGCTTATAATGATAATGTGGTAAACACACTTAAAGGACTCAAACTCAAGCCAGGAGTTTAAAACCTACGTAGGAAGCAGCAGACCATTAATGTTGAGTGAGGAAAAATAAGTCTGGTATGAATTTGAGTATGTATTTCTACAGAATGCAGCTATTTCAGAACATCTCTTATTTTCCAAATTCCAGATTATCTTTTCCCCCATAGTTTCTCTGTTTGTAATCTTTCTTCATTTATTAAAAAAGCTTGCGTCTTCTAGTATAATTACATATACATCACATGTATCATACCACTCCAAAATCCCCATTCTTTTTCCTTTTTTCTTAATATTATCCAAATTTACAGAAAGCCCTCTCAAATGTTCATTTTCCCTTGACTTCATGGTTTCAAAAGTTCACAGCTAATTACTGGACTAATTTTCTTAACAGGCCATTCTAAGCATAGCCAATTTCCAGCCCAAAGGTGATAATCAATCACTGTACCTTGTGTCTGTGAGACAAACACCTTAATCATTTACCAACCCCCAATCATTAGCTTTATGTATTTTTTTCCATCCATTTCCTTTCTTTTTTCTTTTGTACTCATCCCTTTAAATCTTCTTTTTCTGTCTTTTACCCTTTTTGCAACAGAATTCTCTTTCTTTCTTTTACTACCCCCCAATTCATGTCTGCTTCATCACTTATTTCAGAACCTTCTTCTATGCCCTATTTATTATTTTTTTCTCATCTATTTGTTTATATTTTTACTACTTATAAAATCTCTTTGGTTAATTTTCTTCTTTTTCGTTTTTCTTATTCTTATTTTCACTTTTGCAATCCATCCATAAATGTCCAATTTTTGTTACTTTTATAACATTTCAATTCACATTTTTGCATCATGTCCAATTTCCCCACAACTATGTTTTCTTTTATTACAGTTGCTTATGAAATGTACCTTTACGCAAAGAAAACCCATGTTTTCGGTTGTCCCCAGTATTTTGACACTCCTATTCCCCTCCGCATTTATCATGCTTGGCATATTTATATGAGTTCTGTAGCACTCCATGCAGGCAAATTATAAACTGTAGCAACTGTTTGCTACAGCTGTAGCAAGCAGTTTGCTATAGTTTAAAAAGAAGATCCTTTTTTTAAACTAAAATATGAACATTGTAGTCCTCTGTGCAGGCAGGGTATAAACTGTTCCAAATGTTTGCTACAATTTGCTACAGTTTAAAAGAAGATATTATTATTTTTAAATAAAATAAGCTGAAGGAAAGTTTGGGGCACAGCACTGAAATGGGACCTGAATGACTGGGCCAGGAGGCGTATGCTTATAGTACTGAACCAGGGCACTGGTTGAACCAGCTATGTTTCTGTACAGCATAATCCACTGGTTGCCAGAGTCAGTCCGAGGTTTAGGGCAAAGAAGGCTGTGTGGTCAAAAGAGACTAGGCTGAAGCATTGGAAGTTGACTGGAGAGAAAGCACAAGAGTTCAAGGAAATACACCTCAGGAAGAAGAGGAAATAGGTGTAGTTGAAGAAGAATGTTGGCAGCTCAAAACAGCATGTGTGAGGTTATATAACAGATATGCCACCAAACCAGGTATGGAAATAAGGTACATAAGGAAACAGTGGTATAATGCAGAAATCCAGGAATTCATTGAAAGAAAGAAGAAGGGCAGAAAAGGAATAAGATGGTTGGCTTACAAAGAGGCTAAAAGAGCAGTTGAAATAGCAAAGAACAGGGCATCAGAGACACTCTACCAGCTTCTGGAAAGTGACTTGGTGGATGACACAAAAAAACTCTATCAGACACCCCTTCTAAGGGATGTCTCAACAAACTGCTCACTAATCCAGAGGACATCAAAGGCATATAGAAGAAACACTTCCAAAAGCTTCTGAATGAAGGAAACCCCAAAGAAGCTGTAGTGTCACAGACACAGTATGCAATGAAAGGAAAAGATGAATCTGCCGTAGAAGAAGAAGTAAGAACAGCACTCAAGAAAATTAAGTCAGGGAAAGCAGTAGGGTCAGATGAGGACACAGCAGATATGATCAAGACGGGTGAGATAAGGAGAGATGGCTCTTGGGGGTACTCATAGCAGTGTGGAGAGAAAGGCATCTCAGATGACTGGGAATAAGCATACTAGTGTCAGTGTACAAGAACAAAGGGGGCATCCATTACTGTGGGTAGTAGAGATATATCAAACTCCTGTCACACTGCATGAAAGTTCTGGAGAGGGCAATTGAAAAACAAGAAGGCAGAGTAGTAAAAACTAAATGGAAGCTGAGGAGTTTGGATTTAAATCAGGATACAACACAAGTGACTTAATATTTACAGTGAGACCGCTAGCCGATAAGAAGCCAAACATGAGGAGAGGGTCCAAATGGGCATTTCTAGACTTGAAGAAAGCATATGCAAAGGTCAAAGAAAGCTGATTTTGACCATCCTGCAGTGGTTCAAAGTCTCAGAAACATTGGTAGAATTAGTGCAGATATGTACAAAGACCCAATGTCTCAATTAAAAACAGTGTTTGGTCTCACAGTGGAGTTCCCAGTGCAGTGTGTAAGAAGGAGGTTTTAGCGCACTGCTGCTCATAATGGTAATGGACTTCATTAGCAAACAGGTCAGAGGGGGATAGATCAAAAAGGTTTCTGTATACACATGGTGTGGCATTACAGGTATATAGTGCACAAGAACTACAGCAAAGGATATCGGAATAAAATGCAAAACTGATCGCACATGGGATGAAAGTGAGTACAGATAAGACAGGTGCAATGACAGCAAATGGGAAAAAGAAGCTCATAATTGATAAAAAAGGGAAATATTGGAACAGGTTAACAGTTTTAAGTATATGGGAGGGGTGGCAGAAAAGAAGTGAAGTCTGAATGAGATGATCAAAGTTAGAAACAGAGGCCAAAACCAACTGCCAGAGAGTGTCAGTCATAGTGTATGACAAAAGAATCCCAAATAAGCTATAATGTAAAGTGCATAAAATAGTGATGTGACCAGTACTACTGTACAGTACAGAAACCTATTCCGTAAAGGTAGAGCAGTTGAGGAAACTAGAGGTGATGGTGGGAACAGATTATAGTGATTTGGGCATATTTGCGGAAAAGCAAAATTCAATCTGGTGAAGAAGATTTGAGTCAGACAGGAAGAAGGCAAGAGAAATATGAGTGCCCAGAAAAGAAGTGGATGGATTGTGTGTGATAAGATCTGAGAGAGTTGGGGATGACTGATGAAGAAGGTAGAAAAGTGGCATTTAACTGGAAGATGGCAACAATTGACACAACACACCATTTGATACCTAAGAAGTTACCCCCCCCCCCCAGCAAACTATATCCTTCTGATCTCTCTCCCTTTTTTCCCATACAGGAATCTATAACATCTGCACCTTTTTTCTTCCATTCTGTGCCTCTTCTTTTGTTTTTGTTGTTTTACCAGTTTTCCTATGAGGACAGTGTCCACATCTTTTAATCTAGGCTGCTCATGTCTCCTGTGGCAGAATTACAAAAAAGAGCATTGGTACTTAATGATGGTGGCAGTAAAATAGGGACTGGGTAAAAAGAAGAGGTAGTTGGCTTCCTGATAACATACAAACAGCTCCATTACTGGCAGCAGAATATGACCCTCAGATGAAGGCCAACTGGTTGGAAGTAGAAGAACCTGAACTAGAAGAGGGCATAATAGAGGATGCCTTTCAAATCCAAAAAATGTGAGTAATGGTACACCAAGACTTCATAAGGATTTAGATGGAATTCAGGAGTCCATTCATGCTCATCTTGAATATCTTCTTTTTCTTTCTTTTTTTTTTTTTCGTGTCTGCCACTGACTTAATGCCCCTGCTTGCCTCTAATATTCCTCTTCCACAAGTTCCTTCCTTGACAGCTCCTCATTGAGTCTCTTGCTGAGAAGGTCTCCTTATTGTCACAAAATACTTATTCTACTCATAGTACAGGTGGTCAGTACACTAAAATTAAAATAACTTATTTTCATAGATATAAAGCAGTGAGTATAGCTTTACATTGAGGATCCTAAGCTGATTGTATTTAGCATCATAGGTTTATAGGTGTATACTAGACTACCACTAGGCCCTTATAAGCCTAGCCATGCAATCCAAAGGTGACTCACAAATTTGATTTGTATAGGGGTGATTTACTGACTGCCTCTGTGCATCACAGACATAGGTGCCAGAACCGGGGCAAAATTTCAATTACACATCCATTGGTCCAAGTCACACCTACATTTTTTTAGAGATGAACTCTGCTTGACATGGAAAGGTGGCCTTTTCCAGAGAATGAGTATTGTCCAAGAAACATATCTCTCCAACAAGTCCTATTTATGTCATAAGCAAAATGTAAGTCTTTTGAAATAGTACTTCTGATGCTGTTTTTGTGTGGATGTGCAAAAGATTCATTAAAATAGGCTTCAATGATGCCTTGAATGTCAGGCAAAGATTATCTCTCATTAGTCTGTATGATACCAAGTAAACAGAAAGGGCCTTGATGCAATCAGTGCATGTAGGACATTGTGTTTACTCCCTGTATTCTTTTTGTAAGGAACCTTTGTGGACATTCCAGTTGTTGCATGTCATTATATTCTAAAATTGGTCTGATGAAGGATGAGTACATACCTCTCAGCTGTCCAGATTTTAGCAAAATGTCTAGATTTTTGCCTAATATTTTTGGTCTGTTTCTCAAAAAATGTGTAGTTTCCTAGCAAATCGCCGGGAACTGAAGTCAATAAATAATGACATACACTTGAATTTCACACTTGCTTCACACTTCATGTCCTTCAGAAAATGATCATAACACAAATCAAAGTATTCTAACAAATTCCTAAGTTTACAAGAGCAATATTTAAAATCTGTCCCTATTTTTGGGCCTTTGTCCCCCTGTTATTTTAGACTTTGTCCAGATTTCTTGCATTAAGATGTTGAGGGGTATAAATGAGTACAGTGGTTATATGCCTGTCTAGACCTAGATGCTATGCCCTTACTTATAAATTGAGAAACACAGAAGAAGGATTGTTTTGCTACCTTTGACATATGTTGGTCAAAGGCTAGGTTACTATGTACAGATCCCTGATTAGTGAAGCAGCTTTTAGTGGTGTTTTATTGATGATGAATTACCCGGAATGACTGAATTCCTAAAAGGTAGTACTATAATGCATTTCTCTGCACTGAGTTTTAAGCCGTGGCTTTGTCAATAACTCTTTGTCTGTATTAGACCTTACTGAAGTGTGTTCTCACCTTGGGGGAGATTCACATACTGCTCACAGGTTGCAATCATCTGTGGTCTTGGTCAGCCAGAGATCCTTGACATTGGCATTGACCTCTTCCAGATCTACATCTGGAATATATTGCTAAACCATATAATGCCTCTCTGCTGCCAACTTGTTTTGAGTGAGTTTCCATCTGCTTTCAGGTCAAGGAACCCATATATAGGGACAATCGGTCCTCATATCTGCACTAGAGAATAGCAATTATATTTATATTTTAAAAGTTGTATTATTATTTAATGTTTTATAGTGTCCCAACATCTGCACAGGCAGTGCATCAATTTACTTTACCACTCACACTCTCACTATTCAAAGCAGAGAGATGCTCCAGGCTTGTAGAACTAGCCAGTCACACACCAGCACATTCCTTAGCCCTCTGCTTTTTATTGTAAAAATAACTCAGGCACCACTTCGGCAATGTTTGACAACCATTTGTTCTCTGGTAAAAGCTCAATGTATCTGAACAAATAAACGCTATTGGATGACACAAACATTTTTACCAAAGCAATTCATCCCATAAGAGAAAGATGCAGCTTTCTCACAGAAAGGAAGACAAAGAAAAGAAAGGGAAGGGGAAGGAAGCCCTTTTAACCAACATCTTTCAGGTTGCAGTCTACCAGGGAGCCCAGATTGTGTTGTAAAACTAGCCATAGATCCAACTGCTGGCACTAAGTGAATGGTGGCATGGCACTTGCTTTTATAAAATTCCTAGCCTTCTGTTCTGCCAGACACAGGACACTATTAACTATATTTAAACACAGTCTTCAGATATAGACAGAATTATTTAATGTTGCACAGGTTATATCAGATAATGGATTCTGTTTCAAAAACTGGCCAGCCTGCAATTGCATCTGCTTTCTTTATGAGCTTTTTATAGGTTCACACATTTTTAAGGGTTTAATAACTAATAAAGAGTTACCTTGTTAGAGACAATAAATAAATAAACTTTAAGAAGCACATTGATTTGGAGTCCTGCAGCTTTAGAAGCCTTAATGAGAACTTCAACAGCTAGAGTGTAAAATAGAGGGAACCCATCTTGCACACAACCTCCAGTGATGATACTATTTGGTAGTGATTTTAACATACGTAGCTTGGTCTGAGATAGTTTACAGACCTAAGAAAAGAAATGAAAATGCACAAGTAGTTTGCAGTGGACCTCCCAGGCAGAAGTCCTGCTTACACAATGAATGCAAGGGATGATATGATTGGTTGTAACTCATCCACCAATATCCTTGAAAAAATGTCAATATTAAAGTCAAGTGGGGATATTATTCTACAATTTCAAAGGTTTCATTAGGCCCTTATATGGTCTGGGCAATTCTGTAATTACTGATGTCATAAAGGAAAGATTCAGATTCACCTTCACCTGGATATCCTGAAAGAAACTGCTTCTGGAACTTTTAAAGCATCCTTAGTTGCTTATACACCTTTGATTGTACTCCTTATGAGCCAGAAACATTGTCCCCAATGAAACATTTCACACCAGCTTTGACGCTGTCAACTATACTTGACAATTTTTGATGAAGTGGGATTTTGGGCAGTTTCATATTTACCAGGAAGGTTCTCATCCTATCTAGAGCGTTCTTTTCCTCATCCTAATTTGAAGAGTACAAAGTTTGATAATACATAAAAATTCATCATTTTTGTCCAATTAAAAGTTGGACTCTGTCTAATACTGAACTAAAGGCAATGTTGTCTTTTGTTCTATTTAGTGGAGCTCCGAGAAGAATGCTGTGATCCTTATAGACTTCTTCCACTGCTTTGCTCTAATGGTTAATAGTCTACCTAATATATACAAGGTTCCAGCAAATGGTGAACTTGATTGCTCCAACTCTGAATTATTGTGCTCAATTTGTCAAGCTCATTTGATTGAATGTATAGTATTGGACCTCACTATCTGCAATCCCTGTGGTAAATCATGTCCCAGAGGTGACCAGATAATGAGTGTGAGACATGTTCCCCTGCAGAATCCATAATAAAGCCCATCTTGGAGATATGATGGTTGTACTTTGATCATACTATGTTAATGACCTGCAGTCTGAACAAAAAATCTACACTGTTGTATAAGAAAGGAAGAAGGTTGGAGAGCACTATAACTATTACAAATAAAAAAAAACAGGGGTGTGGACTGGGAAAACGTTGCTGGCTGGAAATTATAATTGTTTATTTATGTTTTGTTTCAAAGGCAGTATGTTGGTGAATATTCTGATATTTTCTGTGGCCAGGAGATGCATTTCCAGAGACGTTGTGGAAAACTATTAGATATAAATTCTGAGGACTTCAGAATGATATATTATCAATGCAGAAATGATATATGCTGGACTCAAATAACAATGGTGATAAAGCAGATTGAGAAAGAGAGGCAGAAACTTCATACAATGTTTACTAATTTAGGCAGTAATGTTGCTGGACATGTGGCAAAAAAGATCTGATTCAATTAAGGTTTAAGGCATCTGTTATTTCGAAAACTTGTTTCCCAGTGAAGTAATCATATAGTCTAGAATCATCCCATATATATATATATATATATATATATATATATCACTAAGGTCATGTGCAGGGAAGCTTAATGTTTGAGATGCATGGTCTTGCTCTATTGCAATTTGTAGAGTAAAGAAGACGGTACAGGTCAGACAGGATTCATTTAATCAAAGTATATTTGCCCTTACTAAATCTCTGTATCTGTTTCTTCCTTAGGAAATTAAGGGTAGCTGAGATGCATTTGAAAGGGCAAATTAAGTTGATTTTAAGGGATGCCAAAAAGGGTAGGGAGCTGGCAGGAAAGGGGTAATAGGGTTTTATGAATGGGAGAACAGGCTACATTTCTGTCAGCACGTAGTCTGGTGAATGGAAAGATTTGTTGGTTAGTATGCAATTACCTACTGGGACCTATGGGGGCTAGTTGCTTCCTAGATACACATTATCTTAAGATACTCTGTAAAGGACACAGAGACATTATGTTAGCTGAAAAGGTAGATGGAAAGGAAGGGTAAGAGGATTCTCCAACTCCAGTGTAGGTAGGCTGGGCACTTCCAATGGACTGATTGGCTGTTGCTAGCAGCTATCAGACTCTACATAACATATTAAGTGAGTGACTCTGTCATGCTCTATGAGAGGAGGCACTGAGTTCAATCTTTCAGTCCCATCAGTGTTAAGAAATAATTATCTTTTAAGCAAATTTTAGAATATAGGAATAATTGGTATAGATACTAAATTTGCATTGGATGGCTTGCGATCTAGGACAGAACTAGAGAGGAGGATAGAAAGGTAAAGTGAGATACTATAAACTTAATGGTTAGTCTACTGACAATGACTGTTAGAACAGTGGAATTGCATGAATGTTATGCAATAAATGAAGTACATTCTTAATCAGAAGTCTGAGATAAGAAGTCTGAAATATGAAGGGAATTCCATTTCTCTTGTATAGAAACAGTAATTTACCAATTTTCAATTAAATAAATTCAGATGCATGTTTTGTGCGTGCTTACATAGTAAATGTGTGATCAGTTGAAAAACAGTGTGTTTATTTAGGCTGAAGAAGTGCATAACAATAGCTATTTGAAGATTGTGTAGAGTTTGTGTGTGTTTTGGAAAGAGCTGAGTGCTCTGATAGTGAGGAATTATTCAAGGTGAAGAATACTTCGATAAATCCAGTTAGGAATGATCTCACACCTCAGATGCTGAGAAATGATCTGATCACCTCAGATGCTGAGAAATGATCTTAGTTGAGACTATAGCAATATCTGAAATATGGGGATTCAGAGTAATGTTTAGTAAAGAAACTTGTTTGGACTAATGATATAAAGCAAAAGCTGCAGCTAATTAATCAAAATCTGTGACTGATATGCATTAACAACAATGAGCAAAAGCACATGATTTATTATTGTCATAAGTGCCCTGAAAAAAGTTGAAGAAAATCCTGTAACTGTGGGAGACCATGTCACTGGCACAAGAAGTACAATGCTCCAAAATGCACCCTGATGCACGTACGACTAAGCACCTCCATCTACCTATAGATCCCCAGTCACCATAAACATAGGACAAGTAATGAGTTATTAACACTGGTAAGCCATGTATCTGTGGAGATCAAATAAGCCATAGTGACACTTGTTAGAGCTGCAAATGATGCCTGGATGAGCACCTAAGTACTAATATGAGCAATTAAGGCACATTTCTGATAGGGATTCAGGTGTCTGTGTGGGTTAAGCATTTACTCCTTCTAGCTACTATGAAACCACTGGCAATAGTGGAAACAGTCAGTAATTACAAATAAGAGGGAAGTATAGGAATTATACACAGAAACATATTTTCACCAGCCCGAGTCCCTTCAAAGAGTCAGGACATAATTTAGAAAAGGATATCTCATGGTAAGCTAGATAATAGATATGCACGTGCGAAGCTTACTTGGTATAATATGGCAGAAAATAAATAACGAGTTACTTTAGGAATGGAAAAGAATAAGCAAGGCTTTGGGAATGGTTGCTCATAGTGAACTTATTATGGTAGAGAGAAAATGCTCACTCCCATAAGAAGCAAATATTTAATTAAGCCAAATGCATTTTATCAAAAAAAAGAGAAAGAAAGTAAGAAAGAGAAAAAAAAAAAGAAGGAAAGAAAGAGTTCTAAGTTTAGCACTGAAATCCATAATCTTTGATTTTAGATTGAAAGCAAATGAACTTGTCTGGGTGGTTGTGAAACATGTAGAACTAAAGTAGTTGTCTATTACTTCTGTGCTATTATGTTACTGTATTCCCATAATTAAAATTAAAAAAAATCTAATTGTCAGTCTGTGAACAGTCTTAAAAGACTATTCTTCAGAGCTCAAGATTGTTATGGTGTTTGATGTGACCATTTTGTTTTCTCTTTCATCATTTTGCTTAATGGTCTCAACAACAGTTTACTTTTATAGCGGAGCACAAGGAGTAAGTGGACTTTTCTTCCTCATGTATTTCACAACATTGTGAAACTTTTTCAAAGTGCATAGGTATAGGCTGTAAACATAGTGTAGTAAATACAGTGCTATTATGTTATATGACATGCTCATTCCCTTCCAATCTCATCCAGTGCATGTAAGAGGCCTTCTTTTGACTGCCTGATTTCTTGCATTATGAAGAGTTATTTTTAGCAGTTCTTATGTGATGACCAACCTTTGTTAAATCTGACATAACAGCATCCATGATTTTATAAGATTTGTTCCTTATAGAAGTGATTATATGTTGAACATAAATCTAAAGATTTGAATTGATGTTTGTTGGGAAATTATGGTTCACATTTAACCATATCAGCATCGGATTGTTGGTTGATTTCTTATTACACCTGCATTGAAATGATTTAAGAACATTATGACAGGTTTTGTTAACTGCCCAGTAAAGGTAAAACATTATAACAAATGGATATCTTTCTGTTTATACACATTCTAGGAGTCTGGAAAATTTTAATTATGGAGACAATAACACATTGATGTAGACTGTGATTCCGGTGTGGTTAGTAAAACATGGCATCACTGTTTGGATTGGTTATATAAAGTATCAAGGTATAGCGTGATTGTTTGCAATAGTACCTTTTCTGAAATCTGAAGGATGCCCTCTGCACGTTTGTTAAAAGTAACATAAAACTAGTTACTCAAGAATCATTTAAGAGCTTTATAAATACATAGAGGAAAACAAAGAATACACAGGGGTATTTTAAACTTGATATGTGTATATAGGCTTCCCCTTCACAAGATCAAATGGATGGAACCTCGAAATTCATAATCTCGAGACCAGACTCTTGAACTTCCATTCACTTGAAATTGTGAATGGGAGCCTTAGGTTTAAAACAAAATAAAAAAGTTAACTTACCTTATTGCAGGGGCCCAGGTCCCCCTGTACCCTAGCAGTTTAAATGTGAATGTTCCGTGACTGCACTATAGCGGTGGAATGGAAAATCTTCCATTTTGCGGATACGCAAATAGCGCAGAATGGGAGATTTCCCTCTTCTTCACTATAGTGCGATCTCAGAGTAGGTATATTTAAGTAGGGGGTGGGGGGTGCAGGGGGGATTTGCCCCCCTGTGAAAACATTTGAAAGATGTTCATTTTTTTTGTTCCTTTCATATGTTTGAGTTTCTCTAAATTCAAGATTTTGGTTTCGAGTTTATGTCTTTTGAGTTCATAGAAATTCAATCATATGAAGGGGAACTGTATATAGACCCCTGCTTCACCCAACATAAATTTTCTAAGTCTGTGGGATGTTTATCTTCCATAAATGATGATATAATATTGTTAACATGAGACATTAAACTCCTAACCTTTAAATGGTCTGATAAAAAATATACTAGCAACAGAAGAACGTTTCAAAAATATGTTAACGACGATGCTCTACAGCAAATTCTAAGAGAACCACCAGAGAGAGAGAGATTACATAAATGTAGTAGCACTTGGAAAGTGCTATGCAGTATGCCTGTATATCAGAGAATGGAGTTAGATATGCACATGAACTAAATATTATTGTGCCTATGTGCAACAACAGTTACTTTAAATGAATACCGAGGCATATCGTTCTTGTGTCTTGAAACACAGACAATTTAAAAAAGAAAAACCTGACCCTGTTGAGGAATACTTTGCTAACTCTACTATATTTATGAAACCTGTTTCTCATTTGTATAAATAACACCACATGACCTGCTTTGTATTACTTTTTGCCAGTCCTAACTGGTAGTGATCACTTCTACATGCACTGTATTTTACAATATAAAAATATCATCATCATCATCAAAGACCATCATCATTACAATATAGAAACAGGTTCGTAAAATTCAGTAGGGATCCTAACCTGAATTTAATGGTTAAATTTAAGCCTCATTATAGGAAGGGCCATAAGTTCTAACAAATTGGGCATTGGAGCAGCAATTTTACAGGTGAACATCCATAATGTCTGGAATCTTTTGAAATAAAAATCACCTGAGGTAAACTGTTTATCAGAATTAGAACTACTTGAGAAACTTTTAAAAATTAGTAAATAAGAACAAAGCCTACAAACATTGTTTTAAAAACAGAAACACAATATACACAGCTGCATTTTCTCACTTTTGTAGCATAATTAAATCTGCTTTAAGGAGATTCAGAGGAGAATGAGAGCTTGATATGGCCAAAAACTATGTAGTTAATAAAAATCAACTATAGTATAAAAGCTAGCAAAAGTAAAAATGACCCACCAGTTATAATGTAAAGGGATGCATTAGTCTCTGGAAGTTAAGATTAATGCCCATTATGAATATTTAAACTACATTTAGACATGAAAGAATTTATTTATTTATTTATTTGACATTTGTTAACTGGGTCAGTCCACTCAGTAGGGACCCGGAGAGAAAAGCTCCAACTTACAGAAATAAAAAAATTACATACTCGACAATATATAAACAAAGTGAACATAAGTTGACATGCATTGTAGAATGAAACAACTGTATGCATTGTAGAAAAAAACGCAAGAGAACAGAGAAATAACAAAGTGCAATGGCTATACCTCCAGTGGAGAAAACGTGGCTAACAGAAAAATATACAATAACATGAGCAAGTGATGAACCAAAGGTTACAGCTTATAAAAATAAAAAGTGTCAGTACTAGTTCATTAAAAGATCATGATACCAAACATACTACCAAGCTTTAAAAATGAATATTGCAAAAGCTGAGGGTGTGTGATTAAATTATAAATCATGATTTAAGACAATAGTTTGATAAACAATTGATAAGCATTCAGAATACATCTTTAAATGCACATTTTAAGAAAATGATGTTCCATCTGATTGGAAGATACATTCATTAAATGTGTTTATAAAACCAGTGATGAAGCATGCAATATTAGAAACTAGAAGCCAATCAGGCATGTACAGAAAAAGTCAAGGCGACATTGATATTAGAAAGATTATATAGAAATATTAGAGAACTGGGTATTGCTAAAGATTTATATGATGTTACCAAGTTTCTGGAAACTCAAAAATGAAAACAGAGCACATGTTTTGCAGGGGATGTGTCCCCATGCACCCCCCTATGTAAGGGGGTTGTGTACCCACCACCCCCTTGCAAATTATCCATATCAACTCCGAGATCACACTACAGTGGAGAAAAGGGTAATTTTTTATTAAAGCACTGGTACAGTGGGGATTGGGGAATCTACCTTTATCCCACTGTAGTGCAATCTCAGAGTTGGTATATTTAATTTGCAGGGGTTCTGGGGAGTGCAGGAAGGCAAGCCTGCCTGCAAAAATATAGTTTTTTTTTTACTTTAGAGTTTTTGAAAACTTAGTCATATAATACAAATCCATTGTTAATATCAATTAACATGATTTTACTGCTTCAAAATCTACCTTTGTGTGTAATCAATTTCTACAAAACTATTGCAAATGCTATAGAACACAGACTACAGGTGGATGTATTCTGTACAGATTTTTCCTAGGGTCTTTGATTCCGTAGTTCATACCAAATGATTGAATAGACTTAGTGAAAATGGATTTAGAATAATCTCACATCACTTTGATAAACACCTGGCTATATTACTATAAATGGTAAGTGGAAACTTCTAGTATATTATCTCAAAGTCATACTTTAACTAAAGAGATCCTTAACAGATCAAACTGAGTCTCATAGTTACCTAATCTAGTGTTTTAATACAGTAATTTTTATCATTTTCATGTAGTGCATGGAGCACAGTGTTTATGCTCCAATAGCAGTTAAACAACATGCTGGTTCAGTGCTATGCTAGCAGAAGGCCCAACCCTAATGGCTCTTAGAAGGATGCTTAGCAATTTTTAAGCATCCTGTATGTGCTGTTAATATCACGTGGCACTAAAAGCTAACAGTTCCATCCAGTAAGCAGTAGCAGCAGGAGAAGAAATAGCTTTGTTTCATCTCCTGTTTCTGACTGCTGTCTACTTCACTTCAGTCAGTATTTTGAATCAAACTGCTTCCCTTAGGCAGGGAATATGTAAGGATGTTAGCCACTTCCCCATTGCTTTACAGGCTTTCAAAGCCAGCACACCTTACATTTTTTCTTATCTTACTTTTGTTTAACTAGTAGAACATGAAGAGATAAATCTCCATGTACTATTAAGAATTATGATTGGATTTCCAGTTGCAACACAGTGTTATATAGGGTCTATATTAGAGAAACAAAAGTTTACCTTAGAGAACACACGAATAATTGAAAATCCAGGACCTGTATATGCTTTTTCTGAGATCGTGGTACAGTGAAGATCGGAATATTTGCCCTTTCCTCACTGTAGTGTGATCTTGGAGTTGGTATATATATTTAGGGGGGAGTGTGTGGGGGTGCAGCCTCCTACAATAGTAAGTTTGAGGTCCGGGATTTTCGATTATTAGAGCATTTGCTAATATAGACCTGTTATATATATTCTCGAAATGGATGCAAAGATTCACCTTTCCAGCTTCATTTTTGGTGATTTCTTGGCATCCATTCCTTGAACACATAATGTATGTACTCGATATGACTAGAAATCCGATCATAATACTTTAGAAGATAAATAATAAATTGAGATGCTTGTCATACTTTACCAAAAGCTTTAGTGGATTATGCAAATAGTCAAAAAATACTAAAAATTAATTTTACAAAAAAATTACTTTTTGTAATAAAATTACATGTATAGTATTAAACATATTGAAAGGGTTCATAGATTTAAATATTTAGTTTCTGCTCTGACAGTAAGCTTTACTTTTGATACCATCATAAATAATGACTACGAGTGGAGATTTAACATATTAGAATGCATTTCTGCATATGTTGCTTCTAATGAAAAAAGAGCTCATTATGATAAATTTTCAATTCCATTATCAGATCCAAGATGGAGTATTCAATTCAGACTTGGTCAAACATATACAATTATTGAGGAAGTTACATAAACAAAGTATAACTCTGTATACCTTTGAGAATCCGGAAATCTTTGATAATTTCAGAGTGAACATGGGCATTATAAGTGTTTTAGTAGGTATGCTTGACTCCCATAAGGGAAATGGAGAAATACTTGAATTTTCTGTCACTGTGGACACTAAGGAATGTATAGCCCTAAGAATACTTGTCACAGAGACTTTCCAGACAAGGACTGGGGACACTTTGGGAATCTCACAGTCTTCTGCCTCAAGAATACTGCAGCAGTTGCTGAATGTACTCTTGGCACATGTGGATCAGTATATATATATATATATATATGTATGTATATATATATATATATATATGTATGTATATATATTTCTCAGAGTCATCTCAAGATCAAGCCAGAACTATGCGTGCCTTTTATGGGGTGGCATGTTTTCTTGTGCTACCTAGTACAATAAAAGCAAACTTGAAGAAGCCAGTGGTTTGTAGCCTGGTGAAAGCGCTTAGTCGTTTGGTATTTCTGTGTTTGTTGACGTATTAAAAGTGGAAGACCATTGATTTTTTCTCTGGTGACTGTTTTTTCATTATTTTTATGTTTACCTAGTACAATAGATTGCACCCATGTTGCAATTAGGGTCCCTTCTAGTGCACAGGGTAAGTGTTACAATAGGAAGGGGTACCATTCCATCAATTGCAAGGTAGTGTGTGATGCATGGGGCTACACCAACATCTCTGCCCAGCATCCTGGCAGTGCACATGATTCTCATATGTTACACACTAGCTCACTGTACTGCCTCTTCTAACATAGCAGGATGCTCATTGGTCATCTTGTGTATAAAGTGGAAAAATAATGTTCACTTTATATCGTATTTAAGTAGTTATTCATGTTAAAATATATTGCTTAATACTATTTTGGTTTTGTTTTGTCTCTCCCTGCACCTTCTCTTTCTTTCCCGTCTCTGTATCTCTGTAGCTCTCTTTTATTTTTAGGTAATGGTGGATACCCACTGGAGCCAGAGCTCATAATATCAGTGAGAAATCCAAGGGGAGTTGCAAAAGAGACCTATAACACATCCCTGAGCCAGACCCATATTGTCATTGAGTGGGTCTTTGGCTTCCTGAAGTGCCATTTCAGGTGTCTGGATGAGTCTAGAGCTGCCCTTTAAAATGACCCAGCTATTGCATGCAAGATATTTACTGCCTGTTGCATTTCATATAACTTGATCATGTGACAGTCTGGTGGTGAAGTGACCAATGCTGTCATTGCAGCTCCTAATTCCAGTCCCATTGCAATTAATAATGACCAGCTGGCAGCAGTAGTAAGGAGCCCCATGCAGCAGACTTATGCACAGCATATGGATGAACAGGTAAAGATGTGGTGTCTAGATTTATGGACCATAACATTCAAGTTGTGTTTCTTCTTTGTAAAAACACGTAGACTATAATTGACGCATTGCATAAATATGCTCTCTAATTCTCTCTCTCAAGGTCCTATTCGTCTTTCCCACATAAAGGCCATTACATTTTTGGCAGATAGCTAAGTAAACTAGATTCCTTGACTTCAATCAGTATAATGGTTAAATTCATATATTAGGTGTGTATCTGGATGTGTAAAGCTAGTTGTATTAGCTATAAGTCCACATTGGTTACAGCTGTGTCAAGAAAAAGTTCCTTTTCAAGTAGAATGAAGCTTTTTCTTGTTCATCTTCTCATAACAGAGGATTCGCTTCAATGATCTAGCATTCCTGTAACTCAAGCTTGGACTATTGCCTACTGCATCTCTGATATGATCATCCAACAATAACATATTCCAGTTCTTCCTGATTATCTCTGTTACTTTCTTATTATTGTTCATATATGGGATTACTAACCTATTTGTCCTTGGAGGGGCAGTAGCTCTTTGTATCGCTAGTGTCGGACCACCTCTCTTAATGTAAGGTTTTCCAAAGTTATCTCGTTTTGTTTCATGTATTACTTTCATATCACCTGGATGATACCCTCTTTCAATAAAGTCCATTCTTACGTCAGCAATAGCCTTATCAAAAACATGATCTTCGCTAGTTAAACGGGAGGTCCTTAATACTTGATTCGTAATGATATTTTTATGTATATGTGAGGGGTGCATACTATCTCAATGTAGAGGGGCATTCCTTCTGCAAGGTTTCTTATATACCTCAGTTGTTATTTGGCCCTTCTGTTTCTCCAATAATACATCCAAAAATACAATCCCATCATGGGACCATTTTTCAGTAAGCATTAAAAAAGTTGTTGTTCCATTGATGTAAGTTATAAAATCACTGAGGGTACTTAAATCCCCTCCCCATATAAGAAAAACATTATCCACAAAGCGTTTATAATACTTTATGTATTTAGAAAAAAAAAACATGTGTTCTAAAATATAGGTATACTCCCAATATACTAAAACAAGATTTGTGTAAGAGTTAGCACATGGGGTTCCCATTGCTATGCCTGTGGTTTGTAAAAAAGATTTATCATCATATGTAAACACATTATTAGTAAGAATTAAATCCAACAACATTGCACATCTAATAATGCGATCATTGTTCATTCCTTTCTGCATCAAGAACAATCTCAAATATTCAATACCAGTGTCATTTGGTATGCTAGTAAATAGTGACGTAACATCTAACGTAACCATCTAATCAGCTTCATTCATATGACTAAGCTCATTGTAAGTCGAAAGTCTTTCCAAAAAGTGCTGGGTGTCCCTTAAAATCGAACTAGCTGACTCCACAAATGGTCTTAGCTGTTTTTCTACATAAATAGATATGGATTTGGTCAACTAACCTCTACTGGAGACAATAGGTCTAAGAGGAGGGTTCTCCAGAGTTTTGTGCATTTTAGGGAGACCCCCTAAAGGTGGGTATTAAAGGTTTCTCTATAAGGAAATAATTATATAAATCAGCATCAATGACATTACACATTAACATGTCATATAGATTACCATGAACATCCTTGATTATTTTATCCAACTGAGGAGTAGTTAAGCTCCTATATGTATCAAGATCTAACAACGTCACATATGCTAGAATTATAGTATTCCTGAACTAACACAACTACTGCTCCACCTTTGTCAGTGGGTCTAATCACAATCATATCATTATCTTGTAAGGCTTTCAGAGCTTACCTCTCTTCCCTCTTTAAATTATAAAATTCAGGTTTCAAATTGTGTCTCTCAAGTTGAAACATAGCCAACAAGTCTTTTTCACAAGCTTTTTCAAAACTTTCCAACAATGGATGTAAAATAGGTGTGTATGTCGATGGCTTTCTAAACATTTGACATTGTGTGACACTATTGTTGTCACTATTCGCATACTGTAAAGATAGTGCAACATTTCTAGAAAAACGCTTGACATCAATAATTAAATCAGTCACATCTACATTTTGTGAAGGTATAAATGACAGTCCCTTGTTCAGAACTGCTTTTTCAGAAAGCAATAATACATACTTGGATAAATTCACTGTAAGGTCCTGTTCACCGGTTTCAGAGTTTTCTTCTGAAACTAGTGCTGCTCGTCTGACATTTTCCATTTCTTCCCCGTATAATGTGGGCTCCACAACTGTCGGCTCATTATTCAAAAAGGCAATGGAAAATGGAATGAGGAAAGGTCACTAGTTGACATGGTCACCACTGGTTCTTTAATAATTTCTTTTCTTCTAACAACTGGTTCCTTTGTAGGTAAAATATCCTGTATATTTGTTTGTTCATTGTTCAATGCTTGTGCACCCACTATCTTAATGGCGTTATCTCCCTCTCCTGTCTGATTAGGATGTGACGTCATCTCTAGAGAGGAGGGCAGTCGTACGGAATGTACAGCTGGTGCTTGATGACTGGCACGAGATGAAGCAACATCTCAAGTCTGGGTGGACTCCCTCGGCCACGAGAACATGTTCCTCCTACTAAAATCCAAACAGTAGTCTCTTTCCAATTTTCTCTTTCTTGCCAGTAATAACTTATTGTCTAAGGCTGCAAGCAAAGTAGAAAGCTCACATATGAACTCATCCATTTGTGTGCAAGATATTAACAAGCTAAGTTCATGTTCAACTTGGCTAGCATCGGTGCTGAGTTCTTTTTCGATTAATGAGTACTGCTCAATTAATAACTTCATGTATCCGAAGCTAGTCTATAAAAACACAGTGTAAAAACACAGTATAAGAACTTTGCCTTTTTGATTAGGATATATATGTTGGTATGGCACTTTAAAGTCTTTACACTGTGTTTTTACACTGTGTTTTTATTCGCTGTTTTGTATGAGAATGAGTATTTAAATGATTTTTTCACACATTTAATTTAAAAGTCTGATGAAGCATTCTTGGGAATGCGAAAGCGCTTACTTTGTGACAATAAACTGAGCTTCATATTATTGGTCTGCTTCGAGTGTCATGGTGTACCTTCTATCTTTATTTCGCTTCCCATTTACTTGGTTTGGTGGTACTTTATCCATTTAATGCTAAGAAGTATTTAATTCCAGGCTTTGATCCTCTCAGATTTTTTAGGACTCCCTTTACCAAACAGAAGTTTCCCAGATGTCTTAACGGCTGCCATGAGGATGTGATTTTCCTCATGGACTGCACATATCCTTTCTGCTTTCTCTACTTTCATCCCTTATTTTCTGTCATTACTCCATGTTAAAAAGGGCCAATTATGCCTGCAACTCTCATAAAAATTGCTAGCTAAGACAAACCACAAAGTTATATATGGATGTCTCAGTATAGCCCAGCAAAATTGCAATATATTATTTGCAATGCATTCAGTTCATTAATCATTTTTATGACAAAATTCATCATTCCCCTACCCTCTGCTATTTGTCATGTACTCATAATATTGCCATTTTCTATTCATCATCCTCACTCAGAAATCTCCCAATAAATCCATATGCATGTTTGAACTAGAGCCCTGCTTATACTTGTCCATTCTGTTTCTAGCACTTAACATTAGAGCACTGCTTGTGAAGGCATGAGGCTGCACTCCAAGCTGGTCTGACAAAGATGCCTTTATCATGCTCTATCTTCTCAAAGATTCATATCAGGATAAGACTGAGGTGTGCAGAAATTGCAGTACATAGATAAAAAAAAATCATTATTTGACAGGAGTTGGGTGACCACCTGTCATCCCTGACAGATTTCACTCACTCTGGTCAGTAGTGCTGTTATTATTATAATGATTTGCAGAAGCATAGGGTTGACCATGTGGCAGAGTGGGTATACCAGGTAGGAGAGAGAGAAGGCCAAAGTTCTGTAGTAAGTACAAAACTGTTTGTTAATGGTCAGCATTTTATTGAATAATATTAAATATAAAAAATATAACCACTTTGCATTAGTAAAGGTATTAACTGGAAATTTTACATATAATGCTGTTATGAAAATGCAAAGGAAATCATGAACATGTATATAAACATACATCCATTTTTGCAAAGAAAATATGGGCTATGTGTTAACAAAATGTTCTTAATAAATGCACATGACATATGTTCATAGAAATAATGATCTGCCTATGTAGCTCTGTAAATCAAAGACAAAACACCTGTGCTGGATTATAATAACTAGTTTCTCATGTATTTATAATGAATGAAAAAAAAAACATTTACAATTATACATTCTAATTCAATGTATGACTGTTGCATAAACTGCCTTGCTACTTAGGTTACACAAACCCAGCTTTGCAATGGCCTCAGAAATATTACTGTAACAGTTGCTCAACACAGTTGTTTGTTCAGACAAACTGTAATTGTACATACAACAGGGTTGACGTTTCAGTCAGACACCACATCCTAGTCAGAGAAGAGGGTGGGGGGGGGGGGGGGGGTTACTGTGCCAAAAGAATAGCCAGGAAAAACTTTACTGAAAAAGGAGTACTTGTTTTACTTCTGCATTACCTATCAAATCCGACATATTTGTACATTAAAGGAAGTACAAATTCCATGAATTGCTACATTCCTCTGTGAATAAGTTCTACCTGAACACAATGTTACACATGCACCATAGTGTTTTGAAAATAACATTCCACCCACACTGCATACATTTATTTTTCACTTGCATGGTAGGGAATATTGACACATTATTTTAAGAATTCATACAGTTATGCATACATAGACCAAAAAAACAAAAAAATAAGCAAAACCTACTATGTGTGTGTGTGTGTGTCTGTGTGTAGATATATATATATATATATATATATATAGCTGTATACAGAGAGAGAGAGAGAGAGAGAGAGAGAGGGATATGGGTCTATGTTGAATAATCGAAAGACCACTTACCTGAATCTGTTTTTACCGAGATGACTTCAACGAAACCTTGAAAAACTGAAACCACGAAACACCAAGGTTCTTTCACTGGAGAACAAACCATATGGCCACCAGGGTAAAATAATAAAACAGACACAAATTGAACTACTCCACAACCACCCTAACTAAATATACCAATTCCAAGATTGTACTACACTGGGGAAAAGGGCAAAGTTCACCCTGGCAGCCAAGTGGTTTGTTTCCTAGTTAAAGAACTTTGATGCTTTGTGGTTTCAGTTTTTCAAGATTTTGTTGAAGTTGTCTTGGTGAAATGGCATTCAGGTAAGTGGTCTTTCGATAAATCAAAGTAGACCCATATTGTGTGTGTGTGTGTGTGTGTGTGTGTGTGTGTGTGTGTGTGTGTGTGTGTGTGTGTGTGTGTGTGTATACATATATATATATATATATAGATATAGATATATAGATATAGATATATAGATATAGATATATTATATACAGCAATTTAAAATGCAGGTAAACATGAATTACCTTATGTCTCCCATTTATAATTGAGGAAAACTAAGGTACAACAAGAGGCAGCAGGAAAGAGGAGTAGCTAGGTTAGGTGAATCTGCTGGTAATTATGAGTGAAGTTCCATATAATACTATTTGTTAACTAATTTGGGTCTATATTACGACGTCGAAACATTGTAATATCGAACACCTAAAGATCGACAAGTATTCATCGAAATGCATTTCCGCGAATCGATGAATACTTACAGGGCAAACAAACACTTGCCCAGCAATACAACAGAAAGAACTAAACCTAAAACAGACCCACCCATGTGGGGAGGCTGTACCTCCCTCCCACCGATGTGGGGTGCTGTGCCACCCACACACCCCTAACTAAATATACCAACTCCGAGATCGCACTACAGTAGAGAAAAGGGCAACATTGTGCAGTTGGCCAACTACATCTTGCCCTTTTAAGCATCAAATCACGCAAATGCATTTCAATGAATACTTATCAATCATTCGGTGTTCGATATTATGAAGTTTCGACATCATGATATAGACCCAACTAATTTTATTACTGTATATGTAACATGTATAAAAAAGTTTACACCATTTATTTCAAACAAGTGCAATGAAATCATTACATCACTGTAAACAACACTGAGAAATATGTTGGTGTATAACTTCTGTACTCTAAAACTGTTTTCTTTAATGGTAAGGGGATATTTTTACAGCATTATAGCTAAAAAAACAGCAGTTAAACAATTACTCTTCAATCAACAGATATGTCAGAATAAAAGGTATTATTTTTAATTTAAATGATTATTTTCAATATTTAGAAAGGATGTGTTTATCAGACACAGAAGCATATGCAGAACTTCAGAGGGAACACTCCCCTTCCAAGTACTCACAAGCACTTTCCATATGAATTCATCAGAATAATGTGTAAGCACTGCTCATATATCCTTCTTCTGAAGCACACAAGCACCTCCCAAATGAGTACTCCCATTGCACGCAAAAGCAGTTGTTTTAATTCATTAAAGATTTATGATGGGGAATTATTTTAAGAAATCGCATACAAAGTAGTATGATGCGTGGATTTTTGCATATTTTCTCTTTTGTCTCCTCCCCTTTTCCTCCGTTTTTATTATTTTAATTATACTTTCATTTCTCCTTTAATACTTTGTTTCTATCCTATTTATTTAACTTTTTCTACAAATTCAAATCCCTGTAGAGGGGCCCAAGCATGTACCTAACAGGTTAGGGAGCACTCACCTTCTGCCCAACCAGGGATATCCTCGCAGTATCCAGATGGTGACACCCATCTTGCAGCCACCTCAGCATGTGGCAGTCAGGCAAGCCTCACTAAAAGAGAGCTTTGGAACTTAGTAGAGGATGTACTGGAGCAGGTAGTGGGCAGATGTATTCAGCTAGCCAAAGCCTCTCTTCAACATGTGGAAGATATTTTCTCCCAGCTGGTGCTACCCACTGCAACACCACAGGCCCTTACACCCTCCACATCAGGGTCATCCACTGCACCATCTTCTGGCAGTGGAAGTTTTTGAGAATCTGTGGACTGAATCTCTTCCTCAGTCCTTCTTCCCTCATTGTTTGTCTATCGCCATCTTACTTATTTCCCACCCGCACTCCTCTCTCATATAAAAAAAAAAAGGAAAAAAAAAATAGAAAGGTCTATTCCCTGATATAAACATTATACCCTTCTTCTCCCACCTATTGTTGCACAAAACATCTTCATGTTTCCTTCTGTGTCCCTCTTTTGTTTGTCTCCCCTTTTTCAATATTTTCTATCTTACCCATTTCTTTACTTTACTAAAACCATCAGGGTGTTCACATAAGGATACTCACATATAAAGCATGATAAACCCCTTTATTTTTTATATTTTTTATTATATTTGCTGTCCAGTCTGTCACTTACTTTATATCTTTCAAATGTGACAACACTTAGCCACACTTGGGCATGGTATACAAACACCTATGAAGTAATACAAAGCTTCAGGCTTTTGTGTGTTAATTCGCTAGTTTCTTTTGATGACTTTTACATCCTTTATTCTTTCCCTTAAATGGGAGTGCTTTTAAAAATAGCTTTGATGCTCCTTATTCATGGCAAATGACCTACACTAAGCTCATTTGCTTATATGTCTAGTGGCACTACTCACAAATAACCACAACGTATTTGAGAAGTACAGTGGTACCTTGGTACTCGCTGGCCTCAAAACTTGTCAAATTTGGTATTTGTCACATTTTGACTAGAAAAAATAATCTTGGTACTCATCATTTCCTTGGTACTCATCACACTTTCTGGAACAGGTTTACTGTACACTTTCTTGTGTTTCTTGTGTTTGCTTGCTATTCTTTGTGCAAATTAGTACAGTACTATATAATTATGGGTCCTAAGAAGGCTACTGATACCAGCCAACAGAAAAGAAAATTAGGCAGAACCAAAATAGAGCAAAAAAAAAAAAAAAAAGAGATAACAGAGAAATATGAGAGTGGTATCTGTTTGTCTGCTCTCAGCATACAATACCAAATGCCAAGAACAACCATCTGCACCGTCATGAAAAATAAAGAGGTCATCAAGGCAGCTGATGTTGCTAAAGGAGTAAAAGCTGTGACCAAACAAAGATCACAGACACTAGAAGAAGTGGAAAAAATTGTTGTTGATTTGGGTAAATGAAAAACAGTTAGCTGGTAATAGCATTTCATAGACCATGATTTGTGAAAAAACAAAGGTGTTGCATGCTGATCTGCTGAAAAACAAGCCTGGAATGAGTGCTGAGATCAGTGAAGTGTTTAAAGCCAGTCATGGGTGATTTGAAAACTTTAAAAAGAGAACTGGCATACATAGTGTGGTGCAACATGGAGAGGCCATACATAGTGTGGTGTGACATAGAGAGGCCATTCATAGTGTGGTGCAACATGGAAAGGCCATACATAGTGTGGTGCAACATGGAGAGGCCATACATAGTGTGGTGTGACATGTATAGGACATACATAGTGTGGTGTGACATGGAGAGGCCATACGTAGTGTGGTGCGACATGGAGAGGCCATACATAGTGTGGTGCAACATGGAAAGGCCATACATAGTGTGGTGCAACATGGAGAGGCCATACATAGTGTGTTGCGACATAGAGAGGCCATTCATAGTGTGGTATGACCTGGGAAGGCCATACATAGTGTGGTGCAACATGGAGAAGCCATACATAATATGGTGTGACATGGATACAACATACATAGTGTGGTGTGACATGGAGAGGCCATACATTGTGTGGTGTGACATAGAGAGGCCATTCATAGTGTGGTGTGACATGGAAAGGCCATAAATAGTGTGGTGCAACATGGAGAGGCCATACATAGTGTGGTGCAACATGGAGAGGCCATACATAGTGTGGTGCGACATGGAGACTCCATACATATTGTGGTGCAACATGGAAAGGCTGCCAGTGCCAACAAAGAAGCTGCCAATGAATTTATTCCAGGAGTTTAAGAAGTATGCAGAGGCTGAAGGTTTTATTCCCCAACAAGTGTTCAATTGTGATGAGACAGGCTTGTTCCAGAAAACAAATGCCCAATGATACCTACATCACTTGAGAATAAAAAGACATTACCAGGGCACAAGCCAGTGAAGGACAGGCTAACTATGTTGTTGTACAGGAATGCAAGTGGGGATTTAAAACTTAAGCCTCTGCTAGTGTGTCACAGTGAAACCACACAAGTTTTCAAGAAAAATAATCTAATAAAAAGCAAGTTACATGTGATGTTGAGGGCTATTAGTAAAGGCTGGGTCAACACATATTTCTTCACAGAGTGGATGAACGAAGTGTTAGGTGTATCTGTGGAAAAAATATTTACTGGATAAAAATTTGCCTCTGAAGGCTCTGCTTGTTTTGGACAATGCTCCTGCTCACCCTCTAGGCTTGGAGGACAACTTGCTGGAGGAGTTTAACTTCATCACTGTGAGGTTCTTGCTCCCTAACACAACTCCTCTGATCCAGCCCATGGACCAACAGGTCATCTCTAATTTTAAAAAACTGTGCACAAAGGCACTTTTTCAGAGGTGCTTTGAAGTGACCTCAGATACAGAGTTGACCTAGAGAGAATTCTGGAAAAAAAACATTTTGATATCCTCCACTACTTAAATCTTATTGATAAGGCCTGGGGGGGGGGTGGATTCTCTCACAGGACTCTGAACTCTGCCTGGAATAAATTGATGCCAGAAGCTGTAACTCAGAGGGACTTTGATGGCTTTGAGATTGAGCCTAGGCCTACAGGTATTGTGGAGGATACTGTGACTCTGAGGCAGTCCATGGGCCTGGAGGTCAGTGCTGATGATGTGGAGGAGTTAGTTGAAGAGCATAAAGAAGAACCCAGCATGGAGGAGATGCAAGAGATTCAGAGGGAGCAACAACAGATAGTGGCTGAGGAACTGTCTTCAGGTGAGGAGGAAGTAAAGGAAAATGTATCCATTTCATTAATCAAGGAAATGTGCACAACAGGGGTGAAGTGCAACATTTTATGGAAAAATATCACCCTGAAAAAGCTCTAACAAGCCACAATATTAATTTGTTCAATGACCAAACAATGTCCCACTTTAGAGGCATCTTGAAATGCAGGCAAAAACAAGCATCATTGAATAGGTTTCTAGTGAAAATTAAACCTGGTGCATCTCAAGCAGGGCACAGTGGTGACAGACAGAGAACAGAAAGTGAAGGAATCCCTGAAGGCTTGCTGGTCAACGTTTTTATGGAAGGGGACTCTCGTTCCAAACAATAACATCTCTCCTCCTCACCATCTTCCTTACCACCACCCCTTTAGGCCATCAAAGTTATACAAACTTAGAATTTTAAATTTAAAGTTGTACTGTTTAATAGTGAACTGTTACTGTACCTACTGTTTATTATTGAACTTATACATACTGTTTATTAGTGAACTTATACAGTTTAAAAGTGAACTTACACTGTTTATTAGTTAACTTATAGTGTACAATACTGTTTATTATTAGTAAAATAGAGCAGCTAAAGTGAAGTTATTTGTGAACTTATACTGAACTTATACAGTTTATTAGTGAACTTATACTTTACCTACTGTTCATTACTGAACTTATACCTACTATTTATTAGTGAACTTATACTATTTAAAAGTGAAATTATACTGTTTATTAGTGAAATTATAGTGTACAATACTGTTTATTAGTAAAATATAGCAGCTAAAGTGAAGTTATACTGTTTATTAGTGAAGTTATACTATTTAAAAGTGAACTTATACTGCTTATTAGTAAACTAAAACTCCACTAATGCATACAATGTCTTATAAATTGTGGCGTTTCTGGGGGTCTGGAATGGATTAAATCAATTTACATTATTCCTTATGGAAAAAAAATTGTTTGGTACTCATCATTTTTGCCAGTCAGCGTGCCTTCTGGAATGAAATAACGACAAGTACCACTGTACCAGACTATGAATAATAGCCTACAGTCTGTCTAGTAACATGTAGTAGTTAAAGCAATCTTGAATTTCAAATAATGGTTTAGTTGCACATAATGTAGTGCTTGTTAAATGTTGCCATGTCATATCATTGTTCAGTCACAGGCACCCTGTTCTGCTTAATATTTCAAAATTAAATAGATACAGTTCCGTAAGTGACAAAACATTGTAAACAAATTCCTAGTACAGCAAACTAAAATGATGTCTTCAGAATAAATTAGTGACTGTACACGTACTGACCAAAACAGTGCATGCTATGGTTCCTCCACCATTTCAGAATGTGTTAATTTGCACATAAAGAAATGACAAAAGAAATATGGAAATTTTTTTTTCAATAATAAGTCTTTATTGTTTTAGCATTTTCTATACAAACTTAAACAAAACAAAAATATTAATACGTTCTAACTATTATGTCTAATACAATCACAAAAACATATATACAATATTTACATAAATGCTTCCAAATGTAACAACAGATTGTACAAGAACATATGAAAAGAATTATAAATAGATCAGATATCTCAATCTTTTACTTATTAACAAATTTTTCCTTAAAAGGTATATATGTCTCACACTACACTCGATCTCTATATATTACGCCAATATGATATTAAAAATTTGCTCCCATATCTTTGGATTATTGATATTTTTATTATGATCCTTCAGAAGTAGTTTGTGGGCTAATATGTGTCTTATTGCTAAAGTCCTAAAATTGTCCCATGATGTTTGAGATGGATTTAACCAGTTTGTAACTATATAAAGTTTCATTAATAAAAAAATATTAATAAATATAGTGATCTGGGATCTAGGAAATTATTTTGGAGGGATATGTAATATCATGAATTCCCATGAAAGTGTTGAACTTTGATATCCCATCTTTTGAAGTTGTAATTTTAAGGAATTCCAAAGTTTATAAATAGATTTACAACTCCAGACCATATGAAGAAGATCTGCTGCTTGATCTTTACAATATGGGCAATTTGGAGAATTTTTAGGATTAAACTTGTGCAACCTAAGGCATGTATAATAGGCATTATTAAAAATCATAAGTTGAGTATACATTAATTTTTGAAAAGATATTGATTTTGTTGTTAGACTAATTGACTTCAGTAATTGCTTTTCTTCTGTAAGTGGCAGTTTATCCCTCCAATATTTTGACATAAGAACTGTATTCTGAAATTTAAGATCCTTTATTAGTTTGTTAGTGGCTGCTATAAATTTGACATCTTGTTGAAGAGTTTGCCACAAATTGAAACATTTTGTTATTTCCTCATCTTTAATTTTAAAGTCATTAAAGTAACTTATAGAGAGTTCTTTGATCTGCCTCAAAATAGTTAAATATGATTTGGGCAGATTCATTTCTTGTCTTATTGTATTAATTGACTCCTTTAAGTAGGGATATATATCAAGTAAGGTTAAATTCATCATAAGAGGAAAGTTTTTAAGATTTATTAATTTATTATTAATTTTCAAGTTAGGATTTCTATGAAAAGGTTGGAAGATCATCATATGTTGCATAAGATTTAAGGATTCAAATAAATGTTGTAATGACGTTATATATAATTTAATGTGATCCATTATATCATATAATTTAAGCTTTTCCTTTCCTAAGAAAGGTACTGATTTGGGGTTAATATTCAAATTCAAAATGTGTTTATAGTTCAAAGTTACCCACATTGGTGACCATTTATTACTAAATATGTCATAATTGGCAATTCGTCAGATTCTGCTCGAGTTTATTATTAAATAGTAAGTTTCAAAATTTGGTAAATCCAATCCCCCTTTATTTTTTGGAGTCATCAATTTATCATATGATATCCTGGTCTTTCTTGGGTCCCAAATAAATTTAGCCGATTCCCTATGAATTTTTTTAAAAAAACCCTTGTAAATTAACACTTGAGCAGATCTAAATATATATAATAATCTGGGTAAAACATTCATTTTAATAATTGCAACTTTTGCTAATACAGGTAACTTTAAATTATTCCATCTCTTAAAATCAAATAGTATGTGATCCCAGACTAATTTAATGTTGGTATTATAAAAATCCTTATCATCTGTAGAAAAGGTAGTACCCAAGTATTTAATTTTATCTTCAGATTTTACCTGCCCCACCAATGGGAGAAGTGAAAAGGGTTTGGGAATTTTTAAAGGAAATATGCTTGTTTTTTTAAGATTAATTTTGTAATTAGATATTACTGCAAAGTCCTCCACCGCTTTCAGTAATTTTTCAGTGTCTAAAATTGGTGTTGTGCAGTATATGTTAAGATCATCTGCAAATGCCGCCATGGATATTTTTGTTCCATATAATATAGGAGCATTATGATATACATTCTGTTTAATATATAAAAATAAAGGTTCTAGGTATATATTAAACAACAAGGGAGACAAAGGACAGCCCTTTCGTGTTCCATTTTTAAGTTCTATTCTTTTAGAAAAACTTTTGTTGATATATAAAGTGGTGTAAGGATTAGTATGTAAGATTTGTAACCATAAGATAAATTCCTGGGGTATATTAAAATATGGCAAAGTGTCAAACAAGAACTCTATATTAACCCTATCAAAAGCCTTTTGCGCATCAATTATGAGTGCATAAATATTTAAATTCTTTTGTTTAGCATAAGAGGTTAATGAATGTAGTGTTAATGTATTGTTGCTTGTTTGTCTGGCAGTTATAAAACCAGCTTGTTCACTAGAAATTATTTGATTCATTATTCTTTTCAATCTATTAGCCAAAATAGAAGTCAAAATTTTCATATCAACATTTAGAAGTGAAATTGGTCTATAATTATCAGGATTCTGGGTATCAGCATTTATTTTAGGTATAAGAATAGTTTTTGATGCGTTAAAATGGAGATCATTACTTTTATTATTAATTATATAATTATATACAATCAAGAGTATTTTACTAAGAATATCACAGAAAGTTTTGTAGAATTCAGCATTCAGGCCATCAGGCCCCGGTGCCTTGTATGATTTGAAGTTTTTAATTATATAAGTTATTTCTTCACCCGATATAGGTTTAATAAGGTCTTCTTGGTAAATATCATCTATTTTTGGGAAACTAATTTTCTGAAAAAAATTCTTTATTAGACCTGTTTAAGGATAGATCCTTTTGATCAGCATAAATATCAGAGTATATTCTTTCAAAAACATTAACAATATCTTTGGTTTTAGAATATATTGTGTTGTCCAAATGTATTTCCGAGATTAAAGATGATGTTTTTGATTGATTAATGATTCTAGCTAATGCCCTTGATGGTGTTTGAATATGATTAGCATATCTGGCTAACATTTTATGCTCATAAAATGTCAACCTATTATTTTGAATTAAGAAAAGATCTTTTTTGACATTTGAATAATTCCGTCTCTGTTTGACTGTTGTAGTTCTGAATCAACTCTTGGTCAAGTGAATTTATTTTAACTTCCAAATGTTGTATCTCTCTAATATGCATTTTTTTTTATAATATGAAGCTTTTTGCAAGAAGATCCCTCTTATTTGTGTCTTAACTGTTGCCCATTCTATATCAGGAGAATGTTGTGGTTTCTCCAACTTAACTAGTATGCTATTAAGAACATCTGTAATTTCATGTATTATTTCTTCTTTATTTAATAGATTTGGGTTTAAAGAGCAATTATAACCCCTGTGAGACAAATTATGTTTAGAATCTTTAGAAAAACTTAATGACATTTTTGAATGGTCCGATAAATAACGTGCATGTATGAGAACTAATGGTTCAAAATTAGTCATTGTTTGTGAAATCAAAAAGAAGTCTATTCTAGACCACATTTTGTGACACGGTGAATAAAAAGTAAAATTGTTTGTATTGAAATGGTTATTCAGATATTTAAAAGGGTCATATAGTTGGAAATCTTCTTTCAAATCATTTAGTGCGACCACCGCTTGCCTGTTGAATGACCTTTGTGGACAAGACCTATCCAACTTCGGATTCTGATAGGAATTCCAATCCCCTCCTATTATTATATAATAGTTATTATATTGGTTTAAAAGCGGGTAAAGTGATGCTATAAAACATTGTTGATTACTGCATGGTACGTATACATTACAAAGTAAAATAGGTTTATCATGGCGAGTAGATGAGAGGGTAACAAAGCACCACCTTCCTTCTTTATCTATTTTAGAGTCCAAAATCTTCCCTTGATATTGATTTTTAATAACTATAGCTACCCCTGCACTATTGGTCTTACCTTCTGAGGCTATAACCTCTCTAATCCACTTCCTTTTCTTGATCTCTGCCCATTGATCATTAGTTAGGTGAGTTTCCTGAAGTAGTGTAAAACATGCACTAGACTGCAAAAGTAAATGAAGAAATAATTTCCTCTTCTTTAAGCTCTGGAGCCCTTTTGTATTCCATGAGTCTATTTCCCACATTTTACTCTGTTATTCATTATTACAAACCTTTAAAAAGAAAAAATCGAATGTACTCAGAGACATTTTAAAGATATATATGGTTTGGAAGCATTCTTGAAATCCCATCCCATACCAGTGTCTACCCACTCTACCCTTGGACCAGGACATGTATAGGTCTTGTACAGGGTAAATAATTATAATAATTACTAATATAAACCTTGATATATTCTTCTGGTGACAATAAATGACACATATAATATAAGCAGAACCTATAACAACTAACTCTAATTCTACAAAGTCTAATCTAGACATTCCCTACTAAACACTACTATTAATCAACATCTCTTGTATCAGTTATTTTTGAGTAAATCATATAAAAAATTACTTATAGAACAACATATATAAGTTTTTTCATAACTTTGATTGTCTAACTAGAAACCTCATATAAGTATTGATTAAGCTATCCTGATAAAAATATTTCTGTATAAAAGCAGCCAAACAAAATATATATATATATATATATATATCTGCTGTGTAGAGATAATTAACTTTCTTGATTTCTAAATACACCTCTAATGAAACAATACAAATTACATATAATAAAACCTCTTGCTTATAAGCTAAAATGAGAGTTCAAATTTAGTCAACATTATTTTCTCTTGGTCAAACAGCAAAACAAGGGAGGGAAAATAAATAAATAAATAAATAAATAAATAAATAAATAAATAACCTGCATTATTGTGAAATTATAGTCATATAAGCATCCAAAAAACCCAAATAGTTAATTTCCCTAATATCAATATTAACAGTAGGCAATGTCAGATGTTTTAGCTAATGACATCAGCAGTTATCAGTATTATAAATAGACATCTCACATATCTGGTTCTTTACTATATGACAGAAGAAAAAAAAAAAAAGTATAGTATCCAGTACAATTACCATATACAGACAACTTAATGATATTAGGGGAATAACTGGTTCCCTTCATCAGAACCTTGCCCTAAATGCTTACCTGTCTATCCATTCCTTGTTCAGCATTAATATATTTTAAAATTAAGAATGGTTGATCATTAGGGAAACTAAAATTGTAACAGCTTGTAAATATGTGCTTAAAATACTATTACACAACATCCTTCAATGTTTCTTTTACTTTTATTCAGACCAGCATAATCCTCCTCGGTTTTCCAAGCCTGGAAATCAGCCCAGATGATCGTGAAGGGGGAATCTTAAAAGCGACGAACTCCCGGAAGTGTCACAGTGAATATCGCACCCTCAGAAGCACCACAATCATTTCCTGTTTCTTTGTAGAGGAGCAGCCTTTGCAAAGGCTGTAAAACTTCGGGAATTACTCACGAATGTCCAGGATTTAAAAAACGAGCTTTTGTCTCAACAAAGAGGGGCCTAACACAGAAAAACAACCAAACAAAGGATTACCAAGACCTCGATGCACAGCAGCAGCTAAATCCGACCTCGGATGCCATGCCAGTCGCAACGGAAAGCCAGATCAAGTCTCTGAAGCAGGTAAAGCCTTGAAAAGCTTCAAAAAGGTAACTTTTGCTTCATTTTTTGATGAAACAGAATATTTGGACCCATCAACTGTGAATATTAATGTATTGGGATATTTCATCTGAAACTTTATGTGTTTTTCAATAAGAAATTTGAAGTAAGGAGATAACATTTGTCTAGCTTGCCTGATTTGCAGAGGTAAGTCCTGAGTCACAGAAATTCTATTATTGTTCCACATAACATATCCTCCATTTTTTTTAATAGTTGAGAGAATCTTGCTAACATCTTGATAATTCAGTATTTTAACATATACAGGTCTTGGGCTGTTAGAAGCCTGTGCTTCCCTCAAAGCTCTGTGTGCTCTTTCTATGATTATTTGCTTTGGCAAATCAGGATCTTTAAAAATAATTGTAAATATTTGTAGGATAGATGTAATTAAGTCATTATATTGTACAGACTCCGGTATTCCTCTGACAATTATGTTGTTCCTTCTAGATCTTGCCTCTAAATCAGTTATTTTAGCTTGAATAGCACGAATATCCAGCTTGTGTGTATCTGATTTTTTTGCTAGCAGATTTATTTTGTCTTCATTTTCTGCTATCCGGGCTTCACTTTTATCCATTCTCTCAAGAATTTGAGTACAGGAGATTCCGAAAGTACTGAATACACAGTTCCTTTGTTTGAGAGTCTCCTCAGAGCCAGGTAATCTGTGATAATCCTATTAAATAGTATATTTTCCCTTAGTTTGTTCACTTCTTGAAGGTTAAATGAATGAAGTTGCAGTTATTTTTATCAAGATTTATTGTTTAAAAGTTCTTGATATCACTTCAGGGTTTAGATTTCCACAGGTTATATGCAGAGATGTAGATCAGTAGTGTTTACAGAATGGCAGCCATCTTTGAATCTAGAAATATGGAAATTTAATTTGGAAATGCAGCCTTAAATTGATGTTCCTCTCAGCAGGTGCGATGGAAATGACTATGTGGAATGCCATTTTATAAAGTTTCCCAGCATTATGCCACCTAAACACAAGAAAATTCTGTTAGTCTTTGATCATGTATCAAGAAAATTAACCTACCAAACCATTTCATCTCTATAATTTTATGCAGCGATCAGTTAAAGTTACTTGAGTGACTGTTTCTGCCTTCTTCAATAATTATTTAACAAATAAAGACCAGTATTTGCATCTTGCATTTTATGCATACCAGTTATAAATGGAAAGTAGAAGTGCAAATAACTGTATATACTTTTACTTATTGTATTTATTAAATGGGTAGATGTAATGGCCAGGTACCCTTTCCAGCCATGACCCAACCATGAAACACATGATCAATATTCAAAACCTAATACAACATGTACCAATGAATTAATAGTTAAGGATAATCAGCACAAGAAGATCTTTCATTTAGCTGGAATGAACACACATTGGACAGTACAGTAAGGGACCACAGAGAAAATGTAGAATGAGTTTAAATTATCACTAACAGTATCCAATGAATATACCTTGCAAGAGGCAAGAAAGGAGTTATTAAAGTTACTAATACTGATAGAATCAAAGACCACATTATATCTATCTAGCTGTCTATCTCTCTCTCTCTCTCTCTCTCTCTATATATCTCTATATATATATATATATATATATATATATGAGGTCACCTGGACTACAGCTTAGACTAAGCACCTCATTGGTTCTTATGAGCTTTTTTTTCTTAAAAGTTGTCTCAGGTTTCAACTTTCTGTTACCTAAGAAGTTAAGTTGTGAGTGTTTCTGACATTTCACACTGAACTAATCAAAGGAAGGACACTGAGCAAACTCGGAACTATAATATATAACATTAAGTATCCTGTTTTTTGCTTATTTTGTTCTTTATTTCTTTGTTATTTATAGCACTTTGTGTACTGTGCATTTTTCTAGCTAGTTTCACTGTGTGTGAGGTATTAACTGGAAACTGTCCACTTTTATTAAGCATCTGTTGGGTTGTTTGTTTCTGATAACTTGTTGCAGTGAAACTCTTTTTTTCTAGAGGCTCCTTTAGCTGTTTAAAACTTTCATTTAAAGGCTCACTGCTGCTTTTCAGCTGTGAGAAACATTTCTGCAGTTTGTTTCTAAGTAGTGGGGATATTTGTAGCATTTCCATATTCAGGCTTGTATTTGGGCCTAGTGTTTGTGGAGGCTGTGTGTCAGAACACATATTCAGGGACATCTTGGTTTAGCCAAAGCCATCAGGCATTTCAGTGAGAGAGAATTGTTTGAGGTCATTGGCTGACTGAAGTCACCTGGACTACAGCTTAGACTAAGCACCTCATTGGTTCTTTTGAGATTTCTTTCTTAAAAGCTGTCTCAGGTTTCAACTTTCTGTTACCTAAGAAGTTAAGTTGTGAGTGTTTCTGCCATTTCACACTGAGCTAATCGAAGGAAGGACACTGAGCAAACTCGGAACTATAATAAATAACATTAAGTATCCTGTTTTTTGCTTATTTTGTTCTTTATTTCTTTGTTATTTATAGCACTTTGTGTACTGTATTTTTCTAGCTAATTTCACTTTAACTGGAAATTGTCCACTTTTATTAAGCATCTTTTGGGTTGTTTGTTTCTGATAACTTGTTGCAGTGAAACTTTTTTTCTAGAGGCTCCTTTAGCTGGTTAAAACTTTCATTTAAAGGCTCACTGCTGCTTTTCAGCTGTGAGAAACATTTCTGCAGTTTGTAGTGTTTTTATAGTTGGTGGCTTTGCAGTTGCCCGCACCTAGTGTAAATTTGATCTTGGACCCTCCTCCCAGTCTGGTGTCATTACCTCATTCTACCCAGTACAGGGAGAACATTTGAGAAGGCCAATCAGCTTAGTTTCTGCTACTCCTTTCTCTCTTTCCACTAAAAAAAAAAAAAAAAAAAAAACTTTTTCTAAGCTTGTTTCCTGCCTTTCCTGTGGGTAGTCTAGCCTGGATATAGATTTGCTGTGTCCAGGACTATTTGTAGGCTTCTAGGCCTCCAAGCCATTTTGTGTTGAAGTGAAGCCTTCTAGCTTAATTTTGTTTCTTAGAACTAGCCAGTTTTTTGTTTCAGCACTTGTTCAGAACTTATTGTAAGCACTAAATAAGCTACAAATTACTACAGCACTCAACTTTCCTCACTGTCTAGAGGAAAACAGTTTCTAGTACTTAACAAATAAGCACCTATCCAGGCATGTCTAAGGGTCAGCCCCCAGTGTTTTCTCCTGTCTACCTAATGAATCTGGGCATCTTGGGGCAATTCAGTAATTGCCTCATGTACACAGACAACCCTCTCCTCCTACCACCCAACACTACAACCTGTGAGAGATGCACTTATATAGCCAAACTGGAAGCAAAGCTCTCTTCACCCAAGACTGAACTAGACAGTCAAGAGGAGAAGGTAAACACTTGCACCACACCACACTCAGCACATAGTCCCTCAAAACCTACAACACCAAAACACACACATAGAAACACAGAACACACACCTACATTCACGGAGGCTCTCAGTAAAAACCTGCCCAAGCAACAGGGACCTCCAAAGCAGAAACACAAGCAACCTCCACCCCCCAACACAACCCAAATGACACATAGCCCACAAACTAAGTGTGCCACTCAACCACAGCCCATAAGCCATAACAACGTACCCAACAGTCTAGTCATAGGTGACTCTATAGTCAGGCACACTGATGTTCCACTCACCAGGCTAAACAAGGAGAAAGTTACTGTCAGCTGCCTGTCAGGTGCCAGGATCCGCCACATAATGCATGCACTCAGGTCACTCCACAACAAGTACAAATATGACTCTGTCATTGTCCATGTTAGTGTGAATGACCTGAGACGTACCTCCTTGGACTACATGAAAAGGGACATGGAGGAGCTGTCCGATCTTGTAGCCCAGGCAGGTATGACCCTAGCCCTGAGTAGCATCTTGCCATCACCCAGAATGATACCACAGTACAAGGACAAAATTATTGACTTCAACAATTGGCTAAGCTTCTGGTGTCATTCTAAGGGGATCCAGTATCTGTCTGCCTGGGATGACATGATCGACAAGCCATGATGCTTTGCCAGAGATGGCCTGCACCTGTCGCCTCTGGGATTCTGTATACTGGCTAAGGCTCTAGCCACCCCTATAGTGCCTTTTTTAGGCAAGGTTCAAATGACAAATTCACCACCCTAACAGGTACAGGCAAGAAGAATCTGAGGGTACTGCTACTCAATGCTAGAAGTCTAAACCTCAAAATGCACTCTCTCAAGGCACTCCTTAAAATGGAGAACATCGACATCTGTGCAGTTTCAGAGACCTGGTTCAAGGCTCCAGAGAGTACCCCTGCATTACCAAGGTATAATTCATACCATACCTTTCGGCCACCTAACCTGGACCGAAACACTAAAGGTGGAGGCATGTCCATATTCATTAAGGATATCCACACCTCCAGGCTAGATGCTCAGCATAATGCATCCTAGATTATCCAAGTGCAACTAACTCTGGGCAAGACCGCAATCCAAATTGTAGCTTGCTACAGATCCCCCACCATGTCCCAGGATTCCCACTCCTCATTTCTTAATACACTGGAAAATATTAGGGTATAACCTAACACCCTAATAATGGACGATTTCAACTACCCTACCATTAACTGGGAAAATTACTAATGTACCAACTGCTGTGCTCAATGTTTTCTGGAATTCATAAATTCCAATGCCATGGATCAACTTATCCACACCCCCACCAGGGGCAGCAATATCCTAGACCTGGTTATTACCAACATGGGCAACCGGTGCACCAGACAAGAGGTCAATTCTTCGTTGGTCAGATCCGACCATAAGCTAATCACCCTAGACATCCACATCCCTCCCCCACCCCCATTAGGAAACCACAGTAAAAAATTTCTCCAAAGCCAACTTCACGCTTCTTAAGACAGAAGTGGCAAACTTCACGACACCCATGCTGACGGACAATAGAGATATGACTGCTGAATCCTACACAAATGCACTTTATAAGTACTTATATGAGTGCATGGATCGTGCAATCCCTAAGAGAACCAAGATGCTATCCTCCAAAAAAAGGAAGCCAATCTGGTGGTCCCCTGCCATAAACAAACTCTACAACAGAAGAAAGAAACTGTTGCAAAAAAGAGTAAAATCCCATGATTGGAGAAACTCCCTGGTCAGTTTCAGTAAGAAGCTGAGATCCTTCATAAAATCCTCCAAAGCTAGTTATGAAAACAAAATCGCCACTGACTCTAAAGACAACCACAAAGCATTCTATAGCTATGTCAAGAATCTCAATGACAACACTCAGATCTGCTCTGAGTTACAGCACAATGGCACTAAATATACAGAACCAACAGATATTGCCAACATCCTGGCAGATAGGTTCAGTGCTAACTTTACCCCTCTGTCATTCTCTAAAGGGCCCATCTCTATACCAGAAGAATGCAAAGTTCCTGTAATCATGGCTGCACAGGTAAAAAACACACTATCCAAAGCCAAGAGCACAGCATCCATGGGACCTGATGACATCCCAGGCTGTGTTCTACATGAACTACAGAATGAACTGGCACCCCACCTAAGTACCATGTTCAATCATAGCCTCACCTCAGGCTATCTGCCCACTGAATGGCGCACAGTGACAGTTATCTCACTCCACAAAGGGGGAGCCACCACAGACCCTGGAAACTACTGCCCCATTAGCCTAATGAGCCTGGTCTGCAAGGCTATGGAGCGTATCATATGGAACTTATAAACAATGACATTGGTAATCTCCAAACTCAGGACCCCACCCAGTTCGGGTTTCTAAAAGGCAGATCATGTCTCCTAAACCTGATAGACTTCTTTGAAGCAGTCACCAAAGCCGTAGATGAGGGTAAGGTGGTTCATACAGCCTATCTAGATCTCGCCAAGGCTTTTGACACCATTCCCCACTCTGGAATTATAGATAAACTCACTAAACTAGGTATAAATCCCTATGTCACAAGATGGGTTGCCTACTGGCTCACTGACAGAACCCACACTGTGAAAGTAGCAGACTTCAAATCCAGCTTCAGACCAGTGACAAGTGGAGTACCACAGGGTTCAGTCCTGGGTCCTCTCCTGTTTGGTATCTACTTCTCTGAAGTACAGGCCAACACAGAAGGTCTTTGGCTAACGAAGTTCTCAGATGACTGCAAACTAGGAGCCATAATCAAAACTCCAAAAGATGTGGACATCCTACAAAAGGGCCTTGCTGAGACAGATGACTGGTGTCAAAGCCATGGCCTCAAGCTCAATGCCAAAAAGTGCATTGTCATTCCTTTTGGTAAAAACTCAGTACCCATGAACTACCACATAGAGCACTCTACTTAACACTGAAAGTGTGATAAGAGACCTTGGGACACAGGTGGACAGTAGTCTCTCCTTTGATAATCACATCGCCACAGTAGTCAGGAAATCCTTCTATGTGGCACACCTCATCACAAAAGGTTTCTCATCCAGGAAAAAAGAGGTCTTTGTTCCCCACTACTCATCACTCATTAGACCCATTATAGAGTACAATGCCTTTTTTGGTATGTACCTCACAAGACATCTACAACAACTGGAAAGGCCACAGAAATACCTCACAAAGAGGATTACCGACCTCAAAGATATGCCCTATGCAGACCGTCTCAAAAAACTGCAGCTTTACGCCATTGCATATCGCCTACTCAGAGGCGATCTCTGCCTAACACACAAAGCTATGTCAAACCCAGAGCTTTTAGACATGCTCCACTTAAAGAAATCCCAATCCCTACGAACTACACACTCTAGGGACCTAAGCCTCATCACCACAATAAACAGAACATGCTGGAGTGATAGATTCCTGTCCCAGAGACTTCCCATACTCTGGAACAAACTACCTATCTATATCAAGCAAAGCTCCTCATTAGCACTCTTCAAGAAAAATCTTGATGATTGGATGGGAGATAGGAAATTCACCCCGGGGATCACTTCTGTGGCTCTGTTCGACAGTGGCTCAGGAAAATAATTTTCTTGGGTGGCGAAAGCCAGGGTACCTTTGGCTAGGCTTATATAGGCCCTAGGGCCAATAGCCTAGTACCTACCTATGAACCTATGAACCTATAAAACATTATATATCAAGAGAAAGACATTATTTACCTTAAGAGCACACTTAAAAGGCAAATAAGATACTTTAGCATGACAGATTCATATCCCAGGATATCCTCTACCTCTGGAACAAATTCCATTATATGTCAAGCAGAATAGCATCCTCTCCACCATCTAGGTAAACCTATATAATTGGAAGGGCAACCTCAAATGGGCCCCTGGACTATCTTGTATTGCCCTATTGCAGGCAGAGGGAGCATATTAATATGGGTTATTACCTAAGCTTGCAACAGTCTGCAGACTGATTGCCTAGTACTTACCTATGAAACCTATGAACCTTCAGGATTCTTCTGTCAAGAACTTTGTCAAAAATATAAAAGTACAAATGTCTCAGGTATCTTAGGTATTTCAGGCATTTCAGGATAAATTAGAATTAAATAGCATCAATAAAAAATGATTTTATATGGTATATGGTTAAGTTAGAATGTCTAACTACTTTTCTTGTATCTATTTTCTTCTTGTTGCTTGCTAACCACTGGCCCTCCTGTTACCTATCAAGTCCATTCATTGCATACTGGGAAAAGCTGCTTGTGGGAAGTCATCAACCAAGGCATTTGTCAGATTTTTTTTTTTTTTTTACTTTTTGGCCTTAAATGCTCATCCTTTGACTAATGATTATATTTGCTGATGTTATACCCTCACACAACCCATAAAGGCTACTGAACAAATGTAATTTGGCAAAACATATAGCAATCCATGACTAATGAGTCAGATGACATGTACATGTCTTTCTCCTGTAGGTGCTAGCATTGTCTACAAACTCCTACCATCCCTCATCAGGTAATCCAGTCTGCATGCTGTTAATCGATCCTGAGTCATTTGGGTAACTGTCAATGCTTTATCCTTCTGCACCATGGAGTTGACAGGATGGCCATTACATTTTGCCAGATTCCGCATACTTTTTCACTGTTTTAACATAATTAGGAACTTGACCAGAGACTCCGTACTGAAAAGTTTCCACCCTTAGCTACTAAACCAAATGCCAGGCTTTAGTTTAAAGCTGCTGGCAGCATTTAACCTTCAAACAAGTGGAAGTAGCATTCCATTTGTAAAATAGTAAAGGTTAGGCAGACAAGCTACAATGCAGTTCTGGGGGTTTTAAGCTGATACTCTTAAAGATATGCAATGATGCTCAAATGGATATTCCAGGGTGATTGTCCAATAAAACATCAGATTTTCATTATATTAATTTGTAAAAACTATGTTTTCTGGTAAGAGTTGATCACCATGACTGGTAGTGCCTAATCTAACTTGAGTATGAAAAGACAGATGGCAGGGGTTTTCTATCATCCTTAAGAACATTAGAGTCTATTCACTTGGTCTGAGGGCTTCCGAACATGGCCAACACATATTTCAATATAAGTATGAGGGATAGACTAGCATCTGTCAGGGTACTTAGGTATCTAAAGTGTTCAATGCAAATTAATTCAGTGTTATACGGGTGAAGGATACTAAGTGAACCTGCTCATGTAACTTTTTGGACAAGAAAAAAAATCATTACTTTTATTTTGTTTCTATTCTCTATAAGTTTGTTATCCAAAATCATAATTTGTTGAATTTTAGCTCCTAATTATTTTAAATTCTAGCAAGACATTGTGCAGTTTCCAGCAGGGCAAGATCACTAGCATACAAACATTAACTGGTAATCTAGGAAGTCAATAGGGACTCAAAATGTAAAGGGTCCTTCAGTGGATTGACGTGTTTACATAATCTTTTCAAATGTTTGGTCGGTAAAGCTGTTCTGAAACTATTAAATGGGGCAATCAACAAAGCCAGACTTCCTAAGTTCGTAAATGGGAAGGTATTCTCAAATGGTTCAGAGCCACGGTGGTGCAGCGGTAAGCGTTGCTGCCTCACAGCAAGAGGTTCTCCAGTTTGATCCTTGACTGGGGTGCCGTCTGTGCGGAGTCTGCATGTCCTCCCTGTGGTGCGTGGGTTTCCTCCAGGTGCTCCGGTTTCCTCCCACATCCCAAAGACATGCTGTAGATGGATTGGACACTCTAAATTGGCCCTAGGTGTGACTGTGTGCGTGTGTGTCCCTTCTGTGGAAGGTTGGGTGCCGGGATGGCAACTCGACACTGTAAAACTCCACTGCCAATCATGAGCAGACAGGTGATCTGCTGTGGTGATCCCTAACCGGGAAAAGCCGAAAGAAGAAGAAGAAGATTGTCAAATGGTTCAGGTGTCCTCCATAGGTCAATAAAGATAGTGACAGTGAGTTAGTTCCTTAAATGGTAGAGACGAGATGATCAGTTACTAAAAGACAATGAAGTGACTACTAAAGCTATATTGAGCAAGGATTAGCACATCAATCTTACTGACTTTGTTAGTGGACTGCCGCCCTAAGAGAAACTGGACTGGACAGCTTGGGTAGTAGGTTAATATTCAATGGTTGAGGTAAGGAGAAATGATCTCTGTGATGAGTGATCTCTCAAAAAATTGTGAGTGGATTACTTAAAGATAATTAAAATTTTCACACAAAAAAGGAAGGATGTAGAAAGCAGCCTTTGATTTGCATTCTATAGGCAGCTTTTCAAGAGGTTTCACATTTACAAACCTTTCACATCTTAGATGTGAAAGGTTAGAAATCCACACCTAGAGGTACCACTGTTTGAACTGTGATAATGGTAAGCATGGCTGAAGAGGGATGGCCTGGGCAAGAGGGTTGAAATTGTACTAATGACTATGTGCAATAAAATAATGAACATGATTTGACTCTGTTTTTGTCTCATCAGGGCCTTTGGTAATTACCATCCAGAGTAGCTTATTTTCATCCAGAGGAGATTTTCTTCTGATAGTGCTTGGTTTGCAATTTATTTTTACCAAAATGAATTTAGAGTGAAGTTGGAATTCCCTAATGATGCACATCTTCAGTGATGGAGTGCAATGGGAGGTCAGAAAGCTGGATAGTTAGGAGTACAACTTGCATGGATTTGGATTAATGAATTCAGTCTTACCTCCTTACATACTGGCATCACATTTGTAGACTGCACTAGAAGTGAGGTGTTGCTTTAGTAACCTTCCAGTCCCTGTCCTTAGGACAACTACCCCTCCCAGACCATTGCACTCACTCAGCTGAGAAGCCATTCTGTATCCCTGTCTCCACCAGAGCTAGACAGAGTGGGTCACTTCAAGCAGCATGTCTTACCCAGCTCTCCCTCAAGAACAAGGAGAGCAGAAAAAGATTGTGACATCATTCCACTCTAAAACTCTAGCTCTAGCCAGTGTACAGCCCATAAGTAACATCAAGCTCCCTAAGTCATAGTCAATACATTATCCTTCTATTCCAGTGAGCTTAGTTTGGCTAATTTAGTGGGAATCCAGCAGTGCTTGTTAAGACCTAAGTGGGTTTTATAACTATTGTGCTTTTAGGTTTCCTTATGACATTGCAAAATAAGTTATCTTTCCCAGTTTGCATCCTAATCAAACAGGGGTACTTATTCCTTCTGATTTTAATTTTTCTACCAATGAAGAGATTACCCTGGATTTGAGCAAATTAGATAAGGAATAGGTCAAAGGCAATAAGGAGATATATTTGCCCATAGATCACATTCCAGTTAAGTCCATCTAGCTCTAATAGCCATAGAGTGGAAAGTGGACTGTGATTAATCAGGGAGTTTGAGTGAACCTGTCAGCACAAGCCTCTGGGAAAGATGTTTGTAAGGACAAAATCAAGTAGAGAGCCAGTGTCTTAGGTTCATATGTGTTTACTAATCTAATGCACACAAGGACCATTTTCAGCCTATCCATGCATCCTAAGTCTCTGAACAGTTCTGGTATCCTTGATAATTGTAAGCAGGACCCTGGAAAATGAATCATTTACAGTCTGCTTGTTTCCATTAGAGACATAGGTCCCAAACTAGGGATGAATTTCCTGTTCTCCATCGAATTGTCCAAGTTACACTTGAATTGAGTTTGGGAGGAACTCAGATTGACATGGATGGGGACCCTTTCCAGAAAATGGGTAGTCTGTAGGATACATACCTGTCTCTCCAACAAGTCCTATTTATATCACAGGCAAGGTTTAAGTCTTTAGAATCAATAATTCTGGTGCTGTTTGTTTTGCGGATATGCACGAGCTCCATCAGAGTGGGGTCTGACAATGCCTTGTATGCCAGGCATAGATCTAATCTCAGCAGCGCTAGGTTAGGCCTGGTGGAATCCCTAATGATACTGACCAGGTTATTAAAGGCAGTAGTTCAGTGCAGGAGAGCTTTGTTGTTGCCCAACCAATTTAGATAATCTTTCCCAGTTTAATACAGCTAGCTTGGGGAAGATGTAGTGGTGCCTCCCTATATGACAATGGTAGAATGCCTATTCATAGGTTCATAGGTTCATAGATTAGTACTAAGCTAACTGCCCTTGCGAGCCATGTTAAGCCTAGACAGTTATCCCTTGTGAGACTCAAACCCTGCACCTTGTGTTTGTAAGGCAAACACCTTAACCATTAGGCCACCCTCCCAACCCCCTTTACCCCCTTTATTGGGGAATAAAGAGAATTTACAATTAAAAAAAAACAGTTAAATGAGAATACATTTCAGGACTACTGCAAAGTTCCGTTAATAAAGAAGGAAAATGACTATTAGTAGTACCCTAAAAGGATGGCTTTGATTTGCAGGCAGATCCATTAACTTCAGGTGGTCGGTGAAGGAATTTCAGGTAGGGTGTATGACTCATAGGTTCATAGGTTCATACTAGGCTATCTGTCCGAGGGCATTTATAAGCCTAGCCAGAGTGTGTTTGGCTTTCGCCACCCATTTTAAATTAATTTTGCTCTGCCCTTTTTCGAGGTTAGTATACTGTGCCTCTGTCTAACAGTGACACAGAAGTGATATCCGGGGTAAACCTATGATCTCCCATCCACTCATCAAGATTCCTCTTGAAGAGAGTCAATGAAGGACTCTGCCTAACCTGGACTGGGATTTTATTCCAGAGTGAAGGGAGCCTTTGGGTTATGAATCTGTCCCTCCAGCATATCCTATTTATTTCAGTGCTGAGGTTCAAGTCTCTTGAGCACGTAGCTCAATGGGATTTGGATTTTCTGAGTTGCAGCATATCCATTAATTCTGGGTTGGACATGGCTTTATAAGTCAGGCACAGATCCCCTCTGAGCAGGCGGTATGCCACTTTCTAGAGCTGGAGTTTCTTTAACCGTGCAGCATATGGCATCTGTTTGAGCCCTTTGATCCTCTTGGTGAGGTACTTTTAGGGTCTTTCCAGTTGCTGCAGTTGTCTGGTAAGGTACATCCCAAAAGGGGCATTGTACTCAATTATGGGCCTGATGAGGGATGAGAAAAGAGGCACGATGACCTCCCCTGATCTAGATGTGAATCCCTTCATGATTAGGTGGGCTATATAAAATGTTTTTCTAACCACTTTGGCCACGTGGTTTTCAAATGAGAGATTGCTATCAACTTGGGTCCCCAGGTCCCTAATTACTTCTTCTGTACTTAATGGATTACCACCTATGTGGCAATTTGTGGGAACTTTGTTTTTGCCAAAGGGGATGACTATACACTTTTTGGCGTTTAGCTTGAGGCCATGGCTCTGGCACCAGTTGTCTATTTCTATGAGGCCCTTTTGTAGGATGCTTGTGTCAGCTGGAGAGTCGATTATGGTGCCTAGTTTGCAGTCATCTGTGAACTTGGTCAGCCACAGTCCTTCAATGTTGGCCTGTACCTCTGGGAAATATATACCGAACAAGAGAGGTCCCAGGACTGAGCCTTGTGGGATGCCACTTGTAACTGGTTTGGAGTCTGACATAGCTCCAGCAATTCTAACCATGTGGGTTCTGTCCTTGAGCCAGTTTGCCACCCATCTAGTGACATAGGGGTTTATATTTAAGCTGGTGAGCTTATCTATAATTCCCGAGTGGGGTATTGTATCGAAGGCTTTTGCGAGGTCCAGGTAGGTTGTGTGGACCACCTTCCCCTCGTCAATGGCCTTGGTGACTGTTTCAAAGAAATTGACCAGGTTTAAGAGGCAGGATCTGCCCTTAACAAAGCTGAACTGGGTAGGATCCAGTGTCTGTAGGTCCCCAATATCTTTATTTATGAGGTCCATGATGATCCTTTCCATAGCTTTGCAGACCAAGCTAGTAAGGCTTAAGGGGCAATAGTTTCCAGGATCCGTTGAGGCACCACCTTTGTGGAGAGGGACCATTGTTGCTCTACGCCACTCTTTTGGTACATATCCTGTAGTAAGGCTGAGATTGAACAGTAGTTTTATGTTTGGGTTTAGCTCTTCTTGGAGTTCATGTAGGACGCAGCCCGGGACACCGACTTGTCCCATTGATGCTGTGTTTTTTGCTTTGGAGAGGGCGTCTCTTACCTGAGCATCTGAGATGTCAGGGGGATAGCACTCTGCTGGAATAGATATTTGCCCTTTTGGTGGAGGGGGGGGGGGGTGCGCTGAACCTGTCAGCTAGGATGTTGGCAATGTCTGTGGGTTTGGTGTATTTTTTGTCATTTTGGACTAATTCTGAGCATATCTGGGAATTCCCACCCAGGTTCCTAACATAACTAAAGAAAGCCTTGTGATTATCCTTAATGTCCTGTGCAATTCTTCTCTTGAAGCTGGCCTTAGACGATTTTATGAGTGCCCATAGTTTTTTGCTAATACTGATCAGAGATGCCTTCCCTTTTCGGGATTTTGCTCTATCATGTAGTAGCTTCCTCCTTCTATCATATAGTTTGTTTATGGCTGGGGTCCACCAGACAGGACACCTGCCTTTGGAGGATTGGGTCTTGGTTTTATTTGGGATTGCATGATCCATGCATTCCTGAAGGAGTTCGCAGAATGTGTTTATAAAGGATTCTGCAGTCTGGGCCTTATTTTCCACAGGCCCGGGGGCTTTGAAGGATTCCACCTCGGTTTTGAGGAGTGTGAAATTTGCTTTAGAGAAGTTTTTCACTGTGGTTTTCTGGGCAGGGGGTGGTGTCAGGATATGAATATCCAGTGAGATTAGTTTATGGTCTGATCTTACCAGTGAGGGATACACTTCTGGTCTGGAGCATAGAGCCCCCATGTTGGTGATGATCAGGTCAAGTATGTTTTCCCCTCTTGTGTGAGTGGTAACAAGTTGTTCCATAGCATTTGAGTTTATAAATTCTAGGAACCTTTGGGCTAGGGTGCTGGAGCTAGAGTAATGCTCCCAGTCTATGTTTGGGTAGTTGAAGTCACCCAATATAATGGTGTTTGGAGAGATCTTCATATTTTCCAGTGTTCTCAGGAAGGCCGAGCTGGGTTCCTGGGTTTGGGAGGGTGGTTTGTAGCAGGCTATAAACTGGAAGGCAGTTTTACCCACTGTTAGTTGTGCATGGATAGTCTCTGATGCTTCGTGCTGAGCCACCAACCTGGAGGTGTGGGTATCTTTGACGAATATTGATACTCCCCCTCCTTTTGTGGTTCAGTCCAAGTTTTGGGGCTGAAAAGCATGGTATGAGGTATAACCTGGTAGTGCTGGGTGCTCTCGGGAGCCTTAAACCAGGTTTCTGTTACAGCACAGATATCGATGTTCTCCATGCTAAGGAGAGTTTCGAGTGTGTGCATTTTGAGGTTTAGACTTCTGGCGTTGAGTAGCATTAATCTTAGTTTCTTATCCCTTGTGATACCTATGGAGGTGGGTTTGTCTTTTGAGCCTTGCCTAAAAAAGGCACTATGGGGGTGGCAAGAGCCTTTGCCAATATCCGAAAGCCCAGGGGTGACAGGTGCAAGCCGTCCTTAGCAAAGCATCGTGGCTTGTCGAGCATGTCATCCCAGGCTCACAGGCATTGAGTCCCCTTTGAATGACACCAATACTTAAGCCAATTGTTGAAATTGATCATCTTGTCTTCATATTGTTGCATAATTCTTGGTGAGGGTAAGATGCTACTCAAGGTCAGGGTCTTACCGGCCTGGGCTACATGCTCAGAGAGCTCCTCTATGTCTCTTTTCATGTAGTCCAGGGAGGTACATCTCAGGTCATTCACACCAGCATGGACAATGACTGAGTCATATTTGTACTTGCCTTGGAGTGACCTGAGTGCTTGTGTTATGTGGCGGATCCTAGCGCCTGACAGGCAGCTCACCGTGACCTTCTCCTTGTTCAGCCTGGTGAGCGGGACTTCAGTGTGCCTGACAATAGAGTCACCTATTACAAGTGTATCAGATGTGTTGTTTAGCCTTTATGGCTGTGACTGTTCGGCACACTGGCTTTGTGAGCTATGTGTTGCACGTGTTTTGTTTTGGGGTAGTGGTTGCTTGGGTGACTGCTTTGGAGGTCTCTGCTGCTTAGGCAGATTTTTATTTAGAGCCTCCGAGTATGTTTTTGTGTGTTTTTGTGTTTAGTTTGCTGTCATGGTAGGTCTATGTGAGACTGGAATTGTAGTGAGTGTGGTTTCCTTCTCCTCCTGACTGGTTACGCCAGTACTAAGTTGAGAGAGCTTAGCCTCCAGTTTGGCTATATGGTTGCATCTCTCACATGTGTTGGAATTTGTTGGGAGGAGGAGACGGTTGTCTGTGTACATGAGGCAGTTGTAACATTGCCTCAAGATTCCCAGATTCACCAGCTGGACCAGAGAGGAGATTGACAACTGACCTTTGGACATGCTAGAATAGTATTGGCAATTCCTTTATAACTGAAAAAAGGGCCAGTGTGGAACAAGGTACTCAAGGGGAGTTTGTGAGGGTGTAGTGCTTTTAATTTTTTAGTGATGACATATAATTGCTTTAGTGAGCAAGTGCCACACTTTAGAGTAGGAATAGGGTGTTTATTATGAGAACTAGATCAGTTCTAAGGGAAAAAGTGAAGAACAGACTTTGTGGAGCCAAGAATGGTTTAAACCCAATTAAGCGGAGCTGGCCAATGCTGCTCTATGTGCAAAATCACGCAAAGCCGTGCCAAAGCGGGTTTTATACAGGCGGACTTGAAAGAGCTAGAAATTGGCCCAAAACGGCCAATTGACTACCAGATTCTTGTGCTGGGAACACTCATCCAGGGATAGATAGGCTGCTCTAAGCTCCCCACTGCCACTGGTGAACAAAGAAGCCTCCCTTTATCCAAGAAAGGAAACGGGCAACACAGGAACTTTCCAAAAGTCCAGAATACAGCAAATCCAGTATTTGGACTACTCTAGGTCAGGAAAGATGGGAAACAAGGATAATTTTTTTGTTTTTTTTTTCTTATTTGCAACAAACCGCAGGAAAATGCAATAAATATGTAACACAGGCTAGCACACTTGAGTGTGTAGCCTCAACAGGTAAATGCAACAAACAGGACAAACTTTAAAAGTGCAGGTGCAAAAACAACTTTAAACAGTTTAAAACAGTTCAAGAAGCAGAAATACTTGCAGTTTAGCTAGATCGGACAGTCGCCCAGGTAGTAGTAGGAAAAAAAACACTTTTATCAGGTTAGCAGTCGCTCTTTTAGCTTCTCTGCTGCTAGCACCACTCTGCAGGACCACGAGGAGCTTGGCTGAGTAGTAACAAGCAGAAAAAACGTGCCAAAGAGGGTTTTATACAGGGGGACTTGAAAGAGCTAGAAATTGGCCCAAAACGGCCAATAGACTACCAGATTCTTGTGCTGGGAACACTCCTCCAGGGATAGATAGGCTGCTCTAAGCTCCCCACTGCCACTGGTGAACAAAGAAGCCTCCCTTTATCCAAGAAAGGAAATGGGCAACACAGGAACTTTCCAAAAGTCCAGAATACAGCAAAGCCTGTATTTGGACTACTCTAGGTCAGGAAAGACGGGAAACAAGGATCATTTTTTGTTTTTTTTTCTTTTTTGCAACAAACAGCAGGAAAATGCAATAAATATGTAACACAGGCTAGCACACTTGAGTGTGTAGCCTCAACAGGTATATGCAACAAACAGGACAAACTTTAAAAGTGCAGGTGCAAAAACAACTTTAAACAGTTTAAAACAGTTCAAGAAGCAGAAATACTCAGCATGAGAAGACAAGGAAGTGAGGATAAGGAAGGTTGCAGGCTTGCTTAAGAAGCACAGTTTGATTGATTAGAAGTTTTCCCATTAAAGCTCGGCCTAGAAATTAAGAGATCATTTGCCACTTGCAGAATGGAATGGTCAGTCGGTAAATTATAGCATTCACAGCAAAGAAGCAAAAGTCCTGTACATATCATTGGATGATGCAGTCAGTGCTATACTGTTGGTACATGACCCATGACCTGCTAAATTGGACAAAGAGGCAGCATTCTGCCTACTGTTCATATGTTGCCAAGACTGACATTTGTTGGTTATGCAGATGAACTGCAAGTGGTATTACAATAAGCTATTGCCCATGTGTGCTGTAGTAGCCTACGTTACTTTTGAAATATGCAGCACCCAGTTCCACTAGACAGGGAGACAACAGACTCCTCAAGGAAAACAGTGTACTATTTATATGACTTCTTGATTATAAGTGAAGCTCTAAGGACAGGAACTAGGAAGCTACTGTGACTTTCCAGAATGGGTCAAGTGACAGAGGTGCTATTCACAGGGGTTAGACTTGAGGGGCCAGCCAAGATATTAGCCTTGATTAATGACTCACAAATCTTGGTCACACAGAAGTTCTACAATGGGGTTTATAAGGCATGTGAAGCATTTCTAATTTCACTACCAGAGCAATAACTGTCATTAGTTTGCTCTAAGATATCTGGCTTGCAGATCAGAATTAGGGAGCATTCGTCAGTGCTTAGTTTTGCCTTTCAAGTACAGACTATAGTGGATTATGCCAAACATTTGGCAGTGGGGAGAATTCTAAAAGATATACCAGCATGCAGGCCTATCAGACAAATCAAAGGTAACCACCGAAGCAAGTAATGATGCATTTCCTTCTAAATGGCTTTCAATGCATTAATAAGGATTACTTTTCATGTGTTACTAGGTCATGTTGGTCAGTTTTCTTTATCTTGGTCCTTTAGTTTAAATGAGCTGCTATAGGAGCTAGGAAATGTAGTTATCAGACCACTGAGTTGGAGAGATGTGGCATTTCAAAGGAATGTGCAAATTATATGGTGATGGGATATCTAAGACAAATCATTTGAGAAAATGTTTGTAACATATGCTCGTGAAAATAGACATGATGCTAACATGCCTAGTTATATGGTCATTTATGCTGTGAATGCTAAGGGCAATACAGGCTGTCATGCTCCAGCATTTATACCAGCTTCATAAGAGGTAAAGCAGGTGCAACAATCTGGAGATTTCTAACTGGAAAATTTAAACACTCATTTATCAACTCAATCCTTTTTTTGGCTGCTTGCTTTAGAATCAGATGGTTTTCAGAACTGGCCAAGAAGTGGAACTGTAAAGATCATAAAAGAAACAGGTAAATTGTCATCCAGGACTATCACATATTACATCAAATAAAAACAAGAGTAATAATGAAGGTGTGAAGTGATGGGGCATCTCCAATTGAAAGAAAATAAACAAATATACTAAAAGGGTAAAAAGTGGAGCATGAAAGGAAGGATTGTAAAATGACTGCTACCTAGTAATGCCTGCCACATTGCTGTTAAGTCTGCTTCCTTCATTAACTATTTGTTTCCTTTACAATATCAGGAGGATGAGGCTTCTTAATGCTTTAATTTACTGGACAGAGAAAGCAACCCAGCCTTGACCTGTTGGGCAATAGCTGGTGTTAGATGCAAGGAGTCTGAGATTACGCTGTAGAAGAATTTAAGGCATGAGTTGGATCCAGTTTCTGACAGTGAGCAAACCGATCATCAAAGTAATGGGAATAACAAATATTCTAGTGTTTCACTTGGTGAGGATGACAATGGCCTGGGTTCCATAGCAAATGCCTTTTTATTTTATTGATATAAAAATGCATTGCTTACTTGGAACATAAGATTCTTTGCACTTTCATAATTTGACCTCAGATTATACCTAGGCAGTCTGAAGAAAGACTAAATCACAAAGATATTAAAGAGCTGTGAATTATAAAGACATGAAAAAATAGGATGTACACCAACAAAAGAATGATCAATGAACCTAAGGCAGTGAGCGTTATAATTTTACAGCTCCAGGACTTTAAGGGCAATGATAAAGTTTGGTGCAGTTCCGGCAGGTTAGACCTGATGGGAAATATGCTACATCTTTTTAATTTACATAGGTTCATACGTAAGTAGTAGGCTAGCTGCCCTTGTGGGCTATTTTAAGCCTATCCAGTTTCTCTTTTTGTGCTTAAATTAACCTATCCCCGTTTGGTTGGAGATTTGTCTTACCCATCTCATGGTCAATAATTATATATTATCCCTAATGAGAATAACTAGGATCATAGCATAGATAATTTGAGGGGAGCCATGCTTGGGATAAAGAATTTAAGAACTGCTTCTGTCCATTACTTGTTGTACTGGGAGTAATCCTGTGGCAAACTTTCTGTTTCTCATCCATAGATCTAAGATGTTCTTGAATATGAACAGGAATGAACTTTGCTTTATGTGGATGGGGAGTTTGTTCCACAGCAGAGGTATCCTCATTGAGATATACCTGCCTCTCCAAACTGATCTGTTCACATTGCAGAAGAGGGTTAGATCCCTAGATTAAGTATTCCCGATTCCATTTGAATTGCTGATGTGCAGTAAATCCATCAGTATCAGGTTTGAGAATGCCTTGTATGCAAGACACAAATCAGTTGTTAGTAGTTTGTGGGATGCTGAGTATAGTTGCAGGGATTTGACTTGATCCATGTAGGACATGTTGCTTAGGTCTTGTATCCTTTTAGAAAGGCATCTCTGTGGGCATTCCTGTTGTTGCATATATCTAGACAGATACATCCCTAAGGGGTCATTATAGTCAATGACTGGCCTAATGACAACTGAGTAAAGGGGACAATGACATCTCTAGATGTAGACACAATCATCAGTAGCACCTCTCTTTTTTCCACTTTCTATTTGGGGTAAGGATGATGTGTCAAACCATTTGTCATTATTCAATGCCACTCTCCTACCATCTTTGATGCTCCTGCTTGAATGTGGCAAGTCTTCTCTCACACAATCCATCCACCTCTTTGCTGGATGCCCTTGTTTCCTCTTTTCTTCTTCCTGTCTGTCCCAGATCTACATCACCAGATTGTCTTCTTCTTTTCTGCACATAATCTCTTCTCTTTAATCTTTTCTGAAACTGGAGCTACTTTTGGTTTCAGCTCTTATGTCATCATTTCTTTGACTATCCCACAGTGTGCATCCTACCACCCATCTTAATCACTTCATTTCCATCACCTCTAGTACCCTAATCCGTTCTGCCTTAACTGTCCAGGTTTCTTTACAATACAATAGTAGTGGTCACAACACTGTTTTGTACACCTTACATTTCAGCTCCTTTGGCAGTCTTTTGCCATATAGTTGACTGCTTCTTACTTACTTACTTATGCCTTTGGCCCCATTTGGGGCATAGACCACATATGAACACTCTCCAACCATCCCAGTCCTGGACCAGTCCTTCCTTTTGTCTCCAAGAGTGACCCATTCTCTTCATGTCTGCATCCAGGTCATGCCACCATGTATTCCTTGACCTGTTTCTCATTTCTTACCTTGTGGATTTCAAGTGAGAACTTGCCTTGCTGTGCCAGATATTGGCTTTCTTAGAATGTGCCATATCCTTCACCACCATTTTTTGAGTATTACCGGTTCTACAGGCCCTTGGTGTGTTTGACTTCAAAGCTCCTCTTTACTTATTGTTTCTGGCCAATGGATGTAGAGGATCTTTCTCAGATACTTGTTGACAAATGTCTGTACCCTTCTCATTGTGGTAGCTATGGTTCTCCAGTTTTTGGCTCCATTGAACAGGACTGTCTTTACCATGGTGTTAAAGATCCTGGTCTTGATCTGTGTTGAGAGGTTAGCAGATCTCCAGACCTTCTGCAGCTGCTGGAAAGCTGCTCTTGATTTTTCAACCCAGTTTCTAGCATCCCCGTCAGTGCCTCCAACCTGTCAACTATGCTGCCCAGATACAAACATCTATCCACTTCCTCCTATGCCTTGCCTTCTAGAGTAATTGGAGATGTTGTTGTTATTAACGTTTAATATCTTTCTCTTTCCTCTCTGAACATTGAGGCCTAATTGAGCAATATTCTCTGCCACACTCCTTGACTTTTCCTGCATGTGTTGATAGGTGTGGGACAGGAGGGCCAGATCATCAGCAAAATCAAGATTGTCTAGTTGAGTCCAGGATGTCCACTGGATGCTATTTAATTTCTGGGCAGTGGATATCTTTATTATCCAGTCCATTGCAAGGTGACAACAGGCATCCTTGCCTCACTCTTGTTTGCACCTTAAAGATCTCTGTAAGCTGTCTGCAATGAATCACCCTGCATATCATCATATCAGCACAGAACCCTAGGGGACATATGCAATTATCACTCAGGACCTGACTAGTGAGATACATAGGGGTCATAGGAAAATGAAGGGTTGGATTATGAACAGTGTGTGTGTGTGTGTGTGTGTGTGTGTGTGTGTGTGTGTGTGTGTATATATATATATATATATATATATATATATATATGTATATGTATACACACACACACACACACACACACACACACACATACACACACACACACACACACTGACACACCATATATTACAGATTAAGTCTGGATGTTTGAGGAAGACCTGTGGATGATACACATGTAGGGACACTATGATGAGCAGGACATCAAGCAAGCAGGCCTTAGTTCATGCTCAGAACGTTACCTTGTGATCAAAAGAGTTCTAGTGATGTGCAGCATGCACGACATATTCCCACTGGGTACCTAACACCTCCTTCTCCAGATGAAGGTTTTGAAGTGCAGAAAAGGAGTTTACTGTGGCATCCTATCAAATCAGATGATTTTTTTCAATTCATTAAGGATGACCATAAACAATCAAGTGAAAGTTTGAAACTGCAAGGATACAGTATTGGTAAACTGGGAACATGAGTACCAAAAAGGGGGATTTGCACAGGAGGTCTCAATAGCTTTTTTGGATGCAGTGTACTGTCTATGAGCATTGGTTTACTGCAACAACTACCAAGATGTGCATGTACATGTATATATGGTGTCCTGCTACTATTTAGGAAAATACCTGGAAGATAATGTCCCTGGAGTTCAGGAGTAATACCTCAGGATAGCACTGAGATAATTTGCCTAGAATAGCCAATCTCTAGTTTTTATGTCACATGTGTCTTCTGTGTGGAGTCTGCGTGTCCTCCCCATGGTCAAGTGATGTTAAAGACATGCAGGTAGGTGCAAGCGTGAATGGGCATGCCTTCTTTGAAGGCTGGGCATCGGGCTGGCAACTCGGCACCATAAAAATCCACTGCCAATCATAAGCAGACCGGAGTTCTGTTGTAGCGACCCCTAACTGGGAAAAGCCGAAAGTCTACACTAACAGGGCAAGGACTGGCTAGTCATGTCCTATTATAATGCATGAGGGAGAGTTTGAAACATTGACTCATTCTCTGATTGCCTGCCTTATTCTAAAAGGGGTACCAGAATTTACAGCAATCATAATAATGTGGGTAATTGGAAAATGAGTGGTGCAAATGGAGAAAACTGGACCACATTAATGTCTCTAAGGAGCTCTGAACATTATGGCAGTAGTGTAGTTTGATGGCTGCCAATGCCCTGTCCTGTCAATTTCTAAAAATGAATCCCCTACCACCTACACGTGTGTATCATTTTCAGCCACTACACCCAATAATCACAAAAAATGTTAGTTTCAAATAACTAATCACATAGTTAAACAGCTTGTGCACCTGCACATATTCTAGCCATGCATGTACAACATTATGGTGCAGCTGGCCTCTGAAAGCTGTATTTATTTTTTGTTATCGTCTTTTATTGCTTAACACACCTGATAAACACAATGCAAATTCATCTCTTTAATGTTCATGCCAAAGGTAGACACTGAAATTTAAAATCTACAGCACCAACTTGAAATAATTAAATAATGTATCAGAAACATACAGACACACACTTGTACACATACACAGGAAAGGGTCAAAATCCAGAAAAAAATAGTAGGTATGAACATGCTACAAACTTCATAAATGCCTACAGTCAATTTACAAACTTTTTTCATTAATGTGTACAATCAATTTACATTGTCACACTAACATTAATGTATTTTCTCAAAAAAATAATAATACTGAAAATATTAATGTAAATAGATAGTGCACTAGCTTGTGCTGGGTCTAAGACATTAGAAATGACTACAAAAAATCTGTACTGCATAGCTCTTAACTATCCCTGATTTTACAGAATGTCCCTAGTTTTTCTTCATACTTTTGTCCTTCTCCTCAAACAATATGTGTTTTCTGGCAAATTGTTGAGGATTGCAGTCACTAAATGACAAACATTTGAGATTCAAGATGATATCCATAGTCATTTTTACAAATGCATCAAGGGAATCCCTTGCATAGCAAAGGCAAGATTCATAGAGGCTATTTACACTAATGCAAAATGCCTTAAGTTTAAGGAGAAGCAAATGAGAAATTTTGTAAAGCAGCAATTTTTAATGAGGCGTTCTTGCAATTCATAGTCTAGTATCCATGCAATATGCACCACCCTTGTTAAATGTGGTGCTTTGCCTTTCTTATCTGAATTACAATCCACAAACATGGCCTCAGTCATCCTTTCAGTAGTTTGTCCCAAGTATGCACAAGCACCAAAATGACACATTTCTCCACTGATCCCATCAGTAGTATGTCCAAGTATGCTCAAGCATCAAAATGAAACATGACCTCAGATGAACACTTCTGCAGTATGTCCAAGTATGCACAAGCACCAAAATTAAATATTTCCCCACTGATCTCTTCAGCAGTATGTCCAAGTATGCTCAAGCACTACAATTAAACGTTACCTTGTGATCAAAAGAGTTCTAGTGATGTGCAGCTGATCCCTTCAGCAGTATGTCCAAGTATGCTCAAGCACCAAAATGAAACATTTCCCACATTGTCCCCTTCAGTAGTCTGCTCATGTATGCACAAGCACTTCACTGACTCCAAATGAAACATATCCCCCAACACCCCCTTCAGAACTCCCCCTACATATGCACAAGCACATCTCGGACACCAACTAAAACATTTCCCCTAATGACCCCCTTCACTAGTCTGCCCATGTTTGCACAAACATGTCTCTGACATCAAAATGAGCTATAATACCCAATAACCTCTTCAGAAGTCTGCTAATGCATGCACAAGTATGTCCATGACACATTTTCTTATTCTTGTTTTAAATTGCTGCTTACTGGCATAGATTGAGAGCCATTTACGTTTTTGGTATACAAATGAACTCATTATAGAATCTATGAATTCTACTTATACTCAAATGTGTAATGCCCCTTATCTGCATATTAGCTGCTCCCAAACACTAATGCTTTAAGCATATCATGCTTTTGCGATAAATGCAGAGGCCATGTCTCTCTAAGTATTCATCCTGAAAGTCTGTGATTTGCATATCCATATAATGTCACACTTCATGGATTACCACTATGAAAATGCAAAGTCCTGGACTATGAATACTGGTCTCACACTTCAAATACTTCAGAAAATGCTAATGAAAAATATATATATTATTCTAACACTTGTCTATGAATATACAGGCAAAATCCAGGATATAGGAACAAAAAAACACCACTAGGGCTGAACGAACTAAGAAACCACAATAAAATAAAAAATCCACTAAACCACATAAGACCTAAAAGTCCTTTTTAGCGTAGTAAACTTTTAATATCTGCTTTTATAATACACTTCATCAGAAAATTATACAAAGAAAATCACATCCTTTAAATATATTTTAAAACCATCCCATGACCAATAAACACATTAAAATAATTAGATGACTACAGTACTAATTCATGTTAACCCTTTAAGTCTCCTGTTAGCTAAATGACACTTAATATTTATGTGGTCATTCAAACCTGGTGGTTTGTCATCTCCCAGCTTAATTTGCCAAAAAACTTCTCTAATTTCTACTTGATTTTTAAAATCACCACCCTCTTACTCAAACTAACTTATTCCAAAACTGTAAAACAATTTTTTTTTAATTTTTACAAATCATTGTGTTTAAACAGAGCATAATTTAAATCCTTTTTCTTTATAGCATTCAAATGTTCCTTAACCCTATCACTAAGTTTTCTAGTTGTCATACCAATATAAAATGAAGTGCAATTGGAACACAATGCAATATATATAACTCCTACAGAATCACAATTACATCTAACATTTGGATATATGTTATAAAACAAGTGTGGCAAAACCACAAAGGACCCTTCCTTAATGTACACAAATGTTACACCTATTACATTTGTAAGTACCTTTCTTTTTACATGTACCAATAATTCCACTACTGTCTTTGGATATTTCTAACAATTCTTTTAAATTATAATGTTTAGTGCAAACAAACTGTGGTGCACTCCCTGACACATGACCTAACTCTCTATGTCCTTGAATAATTTTCCAGTTGTTGCTAATGACGAATGTGATTTTCTTTGTATGGTTTTGTGATGGTATATTATGAAAGCAGATATTAAAAGTTTACTACACTAAAAATGACTTTTGGGTCTTCTGTGGTTTAATGGATTCTTTATTTTAAAATTCAGGATATGTTCTTGAGTTTGAGCTTTTGTTGTCCCATTATTTGCGGCCATTGCTCTTCACTTTTCATCTGCAAAATATAGAGCACTACATTTCATATCACAATCTGGAGCAAGTGGGAGAATGTGGAACACTTGCTAACACTTACAATTCCAGCTAGGAAGCTCACAACATGAATAAAGTATGTTAGTTTATACTTACAGGAAGATCTTCTGATGAATTAATATAATTCAGTATTATGTGGCATGGTATTCTATTAACAAATCTTTGCAATGAATGTGTGAAAGACCCTTTCTGTGTGGAACAGCATGGGACATGGAGTTTTTAACACTTAAATGAGCATTTGTCTTAATAAGGTACAGTTGAGAGGTATGCATTTTGGCTTTGTCCCTGATTCTTGCTCTAAGAGGTTGTGAACCATGTTGTTCAGACTGGTACTGTTATGCTATCAGTTTCACTTTAACTTCATAACAGTTATTTCCTTGGAAAACTCATTCTAACCTGGAGATCTCTTCATCAGAACTCCTTTTGGACATGGTTTTAAACCTTTCTTATGACATGTCTGGTTTCCATGAAAAAATGAAGTCACGGTGAAAAAAGCTCTCTGTTATTCTCCCTCACAAACTGCCAATAACTGATTTTTTTTCTGTATCCAGCCATCTATGTTGAAAGAAAAGTATGTCAATGACATACATGGGGGCAAGGTCAATAGAATGGAAGCAAAGCAGTCTTCTAGTTAATGTCAAAAAGACAAACAGATTTCCTTTTTCCTTGTTGTGGTTGTGGCTCATCATGAAGGTGTCAGTTTGGCATTACCAAAGGAGTGGTTAAGTCCATTTCCCCCGTTATTTTATGTTTAAGCAGCTACAGTATTTGTGGAGCTCCACAGAGACATGGCTGACTGCCTCCCTCCGATAACTGCATAACACAGACTATGTTCTAGAATGAGTTTATTATTGTAAACAACAAGCACAGTGCTGTACACCAGCTGCTATTAGACTGCTCTCTGTCCATTCCATTAGCTTCACTATCTTCTTCACATACACTCTATGCCTTCCTCCACCACTTCCCCTAGGATTGATATTATCCATGATAAAGCTTAAAGAAATGGTGTCAAGTTACGTTAGTATGATCTTTTCTGTTTACTAGTTGATTTGTTAAATGGAAAGTGGGCTGGCCCAACAAACTCTCTGAGCCACAACTTGGGCTAATGAAATACAAATTTATAGGTTTACAAAAGCAAAGTAGTATAATTTAAGTTACAAAGATTACTACAAAAGTTGTGCACCTGTGTCAAAAAAGAACATTTATACAGTTGTGCATACATATAAGAATTCTGTAATTTATACAGAGAATCTTCAGAAAAATTTTCAGCAATGCATATATAAGAATTTAAGAATTTACTAACTTATTCAGAATGCATTGAAAATTGTTCAGCATTTGATGTACAATAAAAATATAGAAACTATGAGCATCTTTATACTCACAGACTGATCAGAAACACCCCAAAAATATCCTCAAACATAACCCCCCAAACAATAACTAGAGAATATATACTGGCTGCACTTACTAAATCCAAGAACTCAGTCGTAATGGACCCCAATAACATACCTCCTGAATAGTCTAAAATATGACTTATCAGGTCCCCTGAAATCATTATTTAACTATAGTCTTAAAACAAGCTTTGTGCCATATCAGTGGAGGACTGCAAGGGCCATCCCCTTCATAAGGGAGGTCTTTCAAAAGATCCTGTAAATTGCAGTCCCATTAGTCTGACTAGTCTTATTTGCAAAGTCATAGAAATAATTAGCATGGAAATTATCAACAAAGGCATAGAAGATCTCCAGACACTGGATCCATCCCAGTTTGTCTTTGTCAAAGGAAGGTCATACATTCTGAATCTGGTGGACGTCTTTTAAAAGGTCACTAAGGCAATCAATGAATGGAAAACAGTACATACTGCCTATCTAGAGATCTCTAAAGCATTTGATACAATACCCTCCTTGGGTATTGTCTACAAACTTACTAGAACTAGAATCCATTTTATAACACACTGGGTAGTTAGCTGGCTCACTGATAGAACCCAGGAGGTTAGAATTGGTGAGGCCACCTCCACAGAGAGGCCAGTCATTAGTAGTGTCCCCCAGGGCTCTGTGCTAGGGCCACTCCTCTTTGGCATGTACTTCTCGGATGTCAAAGCCAATATCAAAGGCCTCTGGCTAACCAAGATGGCAGATGATTGTAAACTGGTAGCACTCATTGCATCCACCCCCCCCAATATGAGAAAACCTTTCAGGAAGATCTAATACAGAAAGACACTTGGTGCCGGAGTCATGGCAGTCACTCAGCACCAAAAAATGCATTATAATACCTTTTGGAAAGTCTGCCACCCCAGGTAACTATATCATCAGTAAAACACGCTTAAAAGATGCTTCACTAGTCAGGATCTGGTTAATCATGCAGATAATAACTTAGCCTTCGACCAAAATGCGTCCAAGGTAGTAAAAAAATCCTTCTATGCTGCTCAACTTACAAGCTAGGGCATGGCATCTAGCACCAGAGAGGTCATCATACCACTGCACTCAGCACTCATCAGACCTATCAAAGAGTATAATGCCCCTTTTAGTAGGTACCTGACCAAACACATACAGCAACTGGAATGTCCACAAAAGTTCCTTACAAAAAGAATTCATGGGGTAAACACAATAGCCTATACTGATCACCTCAAAGCCCTGTCTTTTTACTTGGGATCATGAAGACTTCTGAGAGGCCATCTTTTCCTGGCATAGACGGCATCCTGGATCCGGTTTTAATGATCCTTTTGCACATCTGCAAAACAAACAGCATCATAACTACTAGATTAAAAGAGCTAAATTTTGCTTGCAACATAAATGGGACATGTCTGTGGAACAAGCTCCTCATTCAGGTGAAACAGAATTCCTTCCTTTTCTATTTAAGCTCAACTTGGACCAACTGAAGGGTAATTGAAAATTCACTCCTGCTCAGGCTCCTATGTCTCTGATGGGCACAGGCAGTTAGTAAATCATCCTCTATATAAATCAAATTTCTGGATCACATTTGGATTACACAACTAGGCTTATATGGGTCCTAGTGGTCATTAGCCTCGTAGACACCTATGAACCTACATCCATACATATATACATACCTGCATACATACACATATACACCATTAGAAATAGAGATATATATAGTTACAGATTTTCAGACTTTTCAGAAGCAGCTACTGAGAGACTTTTATATTTATTTTGTCATCTTGTTTCTTTTCTTTTCTTTTCAATTCTTTTAGTACTCCTTAGCAGGCTAAAATGGGTATTTAATGCATGAGTGTACTACCCTAGCTAACAATGAGTTAATCAAACAAACAAAACTGGATGTGTATCAGAGACATTTAGACTGTCATCAACTGACAACCCCAATAAATTAAGCAAAATGGTGGAAGACTAAAGCACTAGAGATTATAGACTTGCAGTCACATCTATCCATTTGCCCCTGTTACAAGTTGCCCCAGTGTGTTGCAGGCACAAGTCTTGGTCTAAGATCAGTCACCAAATGACAAATTAATTGAACCTCTGTTTATAGAACTTAAAACATTGAATGTTCACTTCAGCGAATGTTCAGTCATCAGATACTTTATCCAGGGAACGTACTTGGTTGTGCACTATTAGGAAATTTGCCATTTTCCCAACTGTAGTGCAATCTTGGAGTTGGTATATATAAGTAGAAGGGGTGTTGGGGGCATAGCCCCCTCCCCCACCTGAGTGGGTATGATATACGGCAGTGTGTGTTTCAGATGCATGTTGGTCAACTGTCTCTTTTCCCTGGGTAAAATATTCAGTGACTGAATTTCGCTAAAGTAAAGGATCAATGTTTTAAGTTCGATCAACAGAGGTTTGATGGATTTTTTATTTGATGACTGAACATAGACCCCACAAGACTAAATTAAATTAGTGTAACAATGTATTTTCTATTAAGTTCTAAAAATGTATAAATACAAAGAGCAAAAATAGCCAATAGAGCCAGTAATCCTGGGACAGGCCAGCTGAAATGCTCAGTAGATGAAGGGTTATGCACTATATATTTATTAAAATATTTAAAAATAAAAATAACTCATACTGTATTTGGGCTACTGATGAACAAAACAGCTAAATCAATTTATATAAGTAGCAATGTACAAAGCTAAAATGCATTTGTTTTTAGGTGAGAGCTTGGTGTTAGCTGCTCCTGTTGTATTTAAAACTTTGACTGTGGCATTGCAACTAACATTGTTGCTTCACAGTGCTTGGCTCTCCTGTTCTGTTCTCAGTGGGGGAGCCTACTCTGGAGGGCTTGCAAATACTCTCTGTGCATGGCTTTTTCTCAGGTAGTACAGATTCCTTCTGTATACTAGAGACATACTACAGGTGGTATAATGACCCTCCCACTGTACAAAGTTGTATGTGTGTGAGCATCCTATGATAGAGTTACTAATTATATAACTCATAACCACTTGACCAAAAATGAAGGCCCACTGCTGATAGTCTACAAGTATCAGATAATAAAAGGAGTGAACTACCAAAAGTATGCTTATCATGTTAGTAATTATTCACCCCCCCCCCAAGTTGACCTCTCAATTGTCCCTATTTTGGAGAAACATTTATTCCTATTTTCTGGTCTGATTTAGGACGTCTCTATTTTTGGAGGTATGTCCCTATTTTTGGCTTGATTTACCCCTTTACAGCATTTTTTTATCCCCCTCATCATATGTGATTTTTAAACTATCCAGTAAGAAGAAAAACACACTGTGGGGTGAACTGCTTGGGTTTTCCAAACTCAAATGGCAATTACTTACTAATCCAAAAAATGCCCCAGATTTAAATGAATTTCCTCCCTTATCAATATTTTAAGATTGCATGTTTTAGATTGTAAAATGGCATTATATGTGTGTTTTATGTGGGGTGTTTACATACAAATGTTATTACATTTTACTAAATTATTGTTAGTCCAAGTTTTTAATGTAATCGATATATGTTTGGTGTGATGTTTTAGCATTAGGGTAGAACATATGTGGTATGCCTTTAATTAATTCCTTAGGGCTGGACTCAAATACTATAATTGATTGATGCTAAATGCTATTTAATTGAATCTTTAGTCTGCATTTACTTGGCTCAGATGGAATCCCTTTTTTTATTAGGGATGAAAGCACTTAACCAGGTTGAATTTCATTAAGAGAAATGTACTGTTCTCTTGTTTGACTTCTTAAATCTTTTATTTTTCACCACCTTTTTTATCTTTGTGATGCACAACATTTGTTTTTCCCCTCTTTTCAATGTCTGCAAGTTGAGAGGTATGCTTGTTCCTTTACAACTTTTTTGTATTTGCTTTATGCATAACTGGCTAACCCAATGCAAGAATCTAGAAAGCCATGCCCCTCCATGATGAAATGTGTAACAGATGTCAGATGCTTTACTGAAACTCAAATTCAGTTCTGTAAGGGGGAAGAGTGCAACTTTTCCTTGAGTAAAGTGAGCGCCACACTACTATTTTGTAAAGCGAGTAACAATTCTATGATAAGAAGCTGTCCACTTTGGATTCTAGAAAACGTCCTCCGAGTATTAAGTAATTATCAATATATTATTTTTTTTTACCCTACAACAGTATGTTTGAAAACTTAATTACTCAAAAGTTGATTGCATATTTGGATCAGTTTTATGGCCTTTCAAGAGCCAACATGGTTTTACTGGAGTACAGCAATGAAACTGTCATTACAGCTTTTATAAGTAATATCATTTGGAGCTGTGACTATGGCATTGCAGATGTATTTTCAAGTAGAACTGTGCTAATAGCATTGTTTCTGTAACTTTTGTGGATTACTCAAAGCATGATTTGGTTCTATAACCAAATATTTTACCTGCAACGTGCTTGCATTATGTTTAGTACTATTGCTTTTTGCACTTGAAATACTACTAGGACTGAAAACTCAAAATGCAGATTTAATAGCAAAATCTGGGATTGTATGAGTGTGCATAAGTGTGTGTGTGTGTGTGTGTGTGTGTGTGTGTGTGTGTGTGTGTGTGTGTGTGTGTGTGTGTGTGTGTGTGTGTGTGGTGTGCTTTTTATATGTGTGTGTATGTGTGCACATGTGCATGGGTGTCTTCTATTAATCAAACTCAGAAACCAGTGTTTATTGCCCCAAGCATACCAAGACATGTCAGACAAAGCAGAAATGGGAACGCTGTGGGTTCAGTCCATGTCCGATTATAGTTCTGAAAGTCTATTGCACATACTGTACAGCATGGCTGTTTCCAGATTTCAAGTATGAACTGCACTGGGGTTTTACATGATTATGGGCACAAACAGACTGAAACCACGGTGTCCCTGCTATTTACTCATCACTAAGAAGTTTGAATGCTGTAGTGCTGAAATACCACACAGGAGACATAATATTTAACTAAAGCTGCCTTTTAATCCTTCCTCATTTCCTGTAGTCATTCAAGTTCCTGGCACACAGGCAATGTGTATGAAACATACACTCAGAGGCCATGCATTCAGGTGAAAAGCCGTGTCTCACTCAGACTAGGAATGGGGTAAAGAAAGGCAGTTCATTGATACGAAATGTATGAAATTTCTGCATAATTATTCTTAAAGTAACTCTAATTGACACTATCTACAGCTCACATCATGCGTATGCTTCCGTTATCATAGTAAATAATAAAAGATACTAAAAATGTCCTTTTCAGGAAGCTAAGTTAACCTCTTGGCCTTCATTTCACCTATCTGTTAGCATCTTCTGTGACACCGTCTATATAAATACATATTGTATACAGGCATGCATCTCAACCTGCAGAAACTGAACATAGGTACCAAGGATTTTTCAAAAGAGATACATCCAGCCAAAAATCTAGACATCTAATTAGCATAGAATTTGAGTAGAAAATAGCACATAACTCTTCCTGCATCCAGCAGGAATGCGAGATATTACTCAGAAACATGTTTAAAAAAACAGAGACACAAAATGATGGAAAAATGTAACAAGATCATCAAAAAAGTTAAATCTGTAGACTTAAATGGCTTGTATTGCAAAGTCATTTATTTTTGCTTCTGAAAAAGAGAAATGTAAGGATTGTCCTTGTTTTTAAATTAATGGTGCCACTGGTATGTTGGTCATATAGAGGTTTTCTGTGAACTAGACAGCTACAAAAATCATGTGGGTTGAGGGAAAATTCAAAAAATTGTTTGAAGTGATAGATCAAACATGAAGATAGGCAGAATCCTCAAAAGACTGGTACATTATGTCATGGGTAAATCAGGCCTGAAAATATAAATGTTCCTCAAAAATGGCACACGTAAGAAGTCTGTATACAGGTGTTCCACTTCTTTGTCAGCATCACCGAATGATACCCCTCATCTAACCTTCCATCAGTTGAATAAATGCTTATTGGCAGAAACATCTTCTTCACAGACATAAAAGTATTTACATTTCCTTAGCTATTGCTGCCACTGACATTATCACAGCTGATGTTTTTTTCTCCTGATATATTCTAGTCTGCATCTATGATTGCTTAGACTATATTATGCTGTAGAGTGAAGTTGTCCCAGAGACTATCATAGAAACAACCTTTAACACTAAGTATGGCCCGTTTGATGAATGTTGAAGTAATATAGGTTTCCTGTCAGCCTTCTCAGTGATGCACATAATATTTATAGTAATCAAAGTGATTTAATTCACTTAGACAGCATTGCTTAACTTAAAATTCACGCATCACTTTCAGCATACTCTTTATTATAAGAAGTTATATGGTTTGCAGATAATTCTGAATGTAGCATTTAAGTGACATATTCAGTCATGTCCTAGGGATGGTTTCTGAATGTGCTGGGATTCGATGCTGTTAATAGCAAATTGTTGTAGTCCTACATGTACAGTATCCATTGGTTGATTGTTACAGTGTCAGATTCCGCTGCAAAGTTTTGCAGATGTGAGCAGAGGTCACAGTGACTTTTACATAGAGCAGTTAAGAAGCAAATTATCCTGAAAGCTATTTAACACATCCTGTGCTAAATATTCTATATTGCAATGTATTATGCTTAACAGTGACTTGCAGTACAGCTAAGAATTCATTAATGGGTTTGTGAGGCTGTATTTAGAAAATCATGTGCTTTATCACTGAAGCACAAAAAATAGGAATCAGTCTTGCTTTGCTTAATATAATGAGATGTGCTGCAATGTCTTCTACTTTATTGTAATGGCTGTGCATCCTTAACTGTGCACTTAGTTAGCTTGCCATGGTAGAGTAAGGGAAGTTGTGCAGTGCTGTTTACTTTAAGCCTTGACATTTGTATAGTTGAAAGCAATATGACTGGCATTAATATTTCCTTAATAAAATACTGAACAAAAAGGTTGTTGTCCTTGTAGCTGATGTACCTATGTGGGGTCTATCACACTGAATACCACTACCTGGAGGAAATCCTGTAACATTCAACTGAAAAAAACAGTTGTGCTACTGCACTAAAGCTGTGCTGAAATAAATGCAGCAGTGAGCTAAAGAAACATTATGCAGGAAATGAAGTAACACAGTAATCAAGTTCCATTTTGTAATTAATGAAACAGTATAAACAAGTGATGTATTTTACTAAATGAAGCAATGCACGGACACCTAACAGTTCAGACATGTTTTGGTCATTTGACCAGATCTTATCCTGGGAAATCATTAATAATCATGTAGACACCATGCTATGCCTACAAGATATAAGACTGATGAGCTGCAGTGGAAGCAATTTCCAAGCACCTTTTTCTGGCCAGCAATAGTGCTTGTAGCCATGGAAAGGGGCTTGCAAGCATGAACACCGAATGTAAACAAATCAACTTGCTTATAGGCAAAGCTCAAATATGAGCATGTGCTATAGCCCAGAAATATTAAGGGCAAGTGCAGTGAAAGGATACTGACGGAGGGGAAGGGAAATGGGTGAATTGTGCAGACATAAGTGTTTTATGCTGCATAATTAAGTAGTATGGAAGGGGGCATGTGTAAAGTGCACTCATATACATACTTATAACATAAGGCATATGGATGCCCTACCTTGTAGGACAGACAGATGTTACCAGATTCAAACGTCTGCATATTACAATAGACTCTCTCCAGACCTATGTATTGACTGAATGTGCCACATCAGATAGCAATGGAGGGTGTCACAAATAACTGAACTGAATGTGCTTATTAATAAAGGAGTTACAAATATAATATGATCAATCAGATGTAATCAGGATGCTGTAAAGGAGCTACACACGTTACTGCCCACACAGCAGTGAGCGGAGCAATGTCAGTACTTCTTTGACAAGGAAGCTGCTTCCGTCATGTAGTACATACACTGTCCAAGAATTGAACTACATTCTATCTGTGTAGGTATACTATACAAGCCTGTACTTAGTGAACATGCTACAGGAGCAGTCACAGCATTACATGCCCCAAATAACCATTTCACTACCATACATTCCCAACTTCTGATGATACATCAGTGTCCAACATAAAAATGGATAAGAATAACTAGATACAATGATGTTTATTTTGTCCTTTCAGGAAATGAACAGTAAGGCATGCAGTTACTGACTAATAACATATGGATAAACTACAAGCACTGTAGTGGAAGTCTTAAGTCTATTGTGACACTCCACCTATGCAACTTATTACATCAGATGTATGTGTGGTAAACTGTCTCTGAGATAAAAGGTATGGGAGAGGCCTCTCACACTGTAAATGCACAGATTATCACAGATTATAACCTGGATGGATGACATTCGTGAATTACAGTATAAGGCTCAACAATGCTAGCAGTCACTGAATATGTATGTTGAACACATGAGCATTTGACAGCACAAACTACATGATATTGTACAGGATGAATGCACCACAGTAGAAGGGTCACTACAGTTGTGAGATATGTTGGTATGTGGTGGTATTACATCATGTTATTGCTGCAAGGGATATGTGTGACTTTAGTTGTACTAAGGCAACAACATACAGAATGTTGTTTCAGTCCCTTGTGCCACAGGGTAATGCTTCCTACATAAGTTATGTAAGGAAAATACAATCACATGTCATCATTACTCTGACTAAAAGCATTGCTATATAGGAATTTATCTAGCTTTTTGTAAGAGGAATAAACATCTATATGTAAACACAACAGATGTGTTTGACAACAGTGTTAGTGACATGCACAGTCATAATAAGACTGACACAATGTAGTCTGAGCAGTAATGTCTGGATATGAAGTTACTATCCAAGAGCACAAGCTAAACATTACTGCCTCAATTGCAAGTGCCACATGACATGTTGAGGTACAACACTGGGACAGTGCACAGTTAAATGGATGACATCACCTGACATCACCACTGTATTTTAGCTGGATGTTTATGGTAAAAAGTGGTCACACATCACATATATATATATATATATATATATATATATATATATATATATATATATATTTTTTTTTTTTTTTTTTTTTTGGAGAGTACTATACACAGGATAAGGGTGAAAGGCACACTTACAGCTGGCCTCAAACAACCTACATATGTAGTTATACAGTGTACAAAGCACTGTGTGAAAGTCACACAACACAGGTGAATTTGCACTTGAACTGTGAAATATTGCAGTTATGGTAGCATTATGGAATCATTGTGTGGTGAAAAGTGATTTTCCTTGGAAATGTTAGGATCTTCTAGTGTAACAGTGTGCCACTGTAAATTTGTCTCATTAGCAAAAGAGTACATAAAGGTGGTTGTGAGGTGACCAATGGTATCTGACAACAATCATATTCACACTATTTAAGCAGATGTGGGCTCAAACAACCTACCTATCCACTTTTACAGTCTATACAGTGCATTATCAAGAGCTAGTGCCACAGGAAAATTACTGAGTGCAGGTGAGGCATACAGCATCTTTGAGTGTATGACATCTGCTGTGAATTGCCCATGAGATGGGCCTGATAAAATGACTTTTACTGCCATCTGGGCATGCTGAAATTGCTACTGCAAATGTGCATAAACCAATACACACACACACACACACACACACACACACACACACACACACACACACACACACACACACACACACACACACACTCACTCACTCACTCACTCACTCACACACACACACACACACACACACATGCAGGCGCATGCACACACACATATGCACATACAATTGTAGAAGTTAAGCACTCATGTATTCAAACCTCTTACATACCTATTTACACATCCTAGAGAATAGTGTAAGAAATGCAAGCACAACAGAAGAAATCTGACGTTTAACATACAACAGTTCACTTCAGCAAGAATGACCTCATCAATGTATTGCACCCTGAAGGTGTGCCAAAAATAGTGTATTCATGTGCTCTTATTGCCACAAACCACCTGCCATTTGAAAAATGGAAATGCCCCCGCCCCCCACAAACACTTAAAACTTTTTTGTATCACTTTCTCTCTAGAAACATGCAATAGATATATTTTTTTATCTGTGAGACTCCTATTGGGAGCATTAACTTAAACAATTGTGATGAAATATGGTCTAAAAATGCCACTATTTTTTTATGTATAGAATATTGTACTATACACAGTACAAACAGTATGTCTAGTTACATTCTTGTGTTTCAAAGAAGTTGTTGCTGTAAAAGGTGGAAATTGGGGATGGTGGAGTTGTCTAGCACTTTAGAACATTTATCCAGATTAGAAGCTGATTGAGCAGATGCACACATGCACCCACACACAACTTGCCCACACTGGGTGCTGAACATCTTGCCTATCTAGTTACACAATGTAGAAAGTACTGTATTAACTGCAATTACCATAAGAAATGTATGATTCTTGATGGGAAGAGTGTTCTTTTGTCAGACTGAGTGTTTCAGACATAAGATTTCAGGAAAAAGTGGTATGAAGGAGCCATGTGCATATTTAAATGCATTTGCTTTAGGGAAAGTGGATTCAGCACCAAGCATTATATTCAGACCACCCTCTGTAAAATTATAGTTATGTGGATTTGAAGCATGAACCAAATGTCCTTTTTTCTCTATTGTCATTGCACTTATACCTTGTGCCACAGACAAAGTTACCTAGCATGTGTATTTTCTTCACAGAGTACTATCCAGAGTACTGATACCCATGCAAAGCTTCCAGCTGGTTTGTGCTACTTAAACTAATTTTTTTACTTTTTTCCTTAGGTTGTGAAAGTTAATTATGTGCTGCTTAGTGGCATGCAAATGCAGAAGACAATATTTATCAGAAGCATTCAAACAACTTTTTGGCAATAACAACTTGGAATCATAGCTAATGAATCACCGTGCATATCTAATAATGACCATAGCTACTATTGCATTACACTGATACATTCAGTTTTCTAACATCTCTTTGCCACATCAGTGCTATCATGTAAGTGTCACAATATCAGGACATTAGCTAGTGTCATGGGAATGGAGAAGGGCAACGGAGACAGGAGAAATGTTTTTGTTGTTCACACTGCACACACAATTAATACTGGCATGATTTCTAATGACTTATCTGTCTTTCACTTTTAGTTAATTCTGACCTTACTTGAGTTTCCCACATCAACACATTCATATATAAAATGAGTGTCAAGACTTATGACCTCCCTCAATAAAATGATCTGTGAATAGGTTTCATACACTGCATCACCTGTTTTGTTTCTCTAAGAGTAATACCTTTAAGCATTATGTCGCAGAGATAGGAGTGTGACAACTTGAATTTTTTTACTCAGTGCTCTCTAGACTTCTGAAGAAAGAGCAGCAATGCATGCCTTCATTGTACAATTGATGGTTGTCCAAATAAAATCTGTCAATTACCCTAGAAAGTGAAATTATATTCTATTGCTATTGACCACTGCCTGTTAATGGAGTGCAATGCCAAATGGCATACAAACAATAAAATAAAAAAAATAAATGCATCATTGTTCAGATACTTTAAATGTACATTTCTGATGTTTAAACAACTTTATTATCTATTATCTCAACAGGAACCTGTATGGGTTTGAGAACTCAAACAAGGGTAATCATTTAAGAGTATTGCCCATAGACGCCACAGACAAGTACTTATATCAGCAAGAGGAAAAGGTGTTTAGTTGTACTGATAATGTAACATTGTATCAAGTCACATTGAATGTGCAACAGAAACTAGTAAGGAAAGTTGTCCTTTCTTATCTGACAGTAAATGACTTGATGATTGTGATATTGCTAACCATTAGGATACCCATGTACTCACACAATATTAAGCAAAGACTACAAACAATGCAGGTGCATTCTTCTTTCTTTATGGTGCCTCATCACCTTATCTCTGCTTTCCTAAGATCAATTTTACCTCTGTTTATTGCATATGTTATCTGTATCAATTTTTAAAGTCCCCCCTTGAATATGAACAACATTTCTTACTAAGGGGCAGTAGCTGTAGTTTTTAAAGACAGCATTTGAATGTTAGGAATGTTGCTCTCCTAAATCAGCCAATGTACTTTCAGACTTTTATTAAATATCCTATTCCTGATCAAAGATGGGAGACTGTGAAATCCTTATTGTTCCTTGCATTAGACAGATATCTGCAAGCCATTAGTAGGGAATGTTTCACTGCTCCTCCTTGCATTGCTAGAACATGGGCATGTAATTGTGTAGGTCCTAATACTATGTTTACTTTCCCTACACTTAGTGCAGACTGTGGTATTTAAGAATGCTAATGATTAACACCTCATTTGCATGCTGACAGAGATCAGAGGGCTGATTGTGCACTATATAAAGGTAATTGCATAGCCAATGCCCTTGTATCTTACTAAGGAGACTGTTTAGAATCAGAGAAGTCAATAATGCTATATAAACACATTTTGAAGAATTATATATTTTTTACACTGCTGTATTGCCAAAGTATGTGGCCATTTCTTACATAATGCTTTTAGTTCAACATTAAAAGAGGGATGGCACTGACAGCTGAAAAGCATTTTTAGTCATAATTGTTTTGTTTGTTTCTTTCTTTTGGCATATCCATGTCTGAATTACAAAGCTTATGCTACAGTATGCTACATAACCTATATTTTTGATTGGTATTTCACTGATGTTTGCACAATTACTGTAGATGTGTGTATTATAAATGTTTAGGAAGGTCTAGCATTTTTACCTTTGTCAGAAGAAAGAAAAATGTGTTTTGTTTGAGCATTTTTACCTGACTGACCTCTACAGTGATGGAAATGACACTTACAATTGTTTGTTTTACATTGCTAATGCTATATTTGGAATTGTTATTATGAATGATTCAATGTATTACACAGTTAAACCTGTTTTATCTGTATTACAGAACTGTTATACTTATAGATTGTTATTGATATTTTATTTAGAGGGTGGCAACAGTGGTGCAGCGGTTAGCATTGTCATCTCACAGCAAGAGGTTCTCCAGTTCAATCCTCGGCTGGCGTGCCTTCTGTCTGGAGTCTGCATGTCCTCCCTGTGGTCATGTGTGTTTCCTCTGGGTGTTCCGGTTTCCTCTCACATCCCAAAGACATGCTGTAGGTGGATTGGACACTCTAAATTGGCCCTAGGCATGAGTGACTGGATGTGTGTGCCTTCTGTGGAAGATTGGGTGCTGGGCTGGCAACTTGACACCATAAAACTCTACTGCCAATCATGTGTGGACAGATGATCCACTGTGGTGACCCCTAAAAGGTGAAAGAAGAAGAAGATTGATATTTGATTTAGAATTTTTTTAGTTTTGGAAGGGGGTCTGTCCTAAATTATGTGTAGTTATAGGGAGCATTAAATTTTAAATTGCTGTGTGCATGACAGATGCATGCATTGACACATAACTGCATTCACAGCCATCTTGTCTGGATATTATATATATATATATATATATATATATATATATATATATATATATATATATATAAAATTATGTGTGTCTGCTTTCAGTTTCATCTCATACAGTGATATGGCAACTAAGAAGAAATCTGTACCCCCAAGCCACCATACACTGATGCAGAAAATGAGGTCATTATCCAGGCCTTGCATTGCCAAGGAGCTTTTCTGTTAGGGAGAGGTAGAGGGGATCACTCTACCTGAGACAGGATATGGCAGCAAGTGATCAATAACATTAATGCTGTTGGAAGGCGTGGGAGAACATACTCCCATCTACAACACCGGGTAAGTGATATGATAATGTTTGCCCACAGAAGGGCAGCTGCAATTGGCCAGGAACACGTGGCTATGGGAATAGGTTTGCTCCTGCTATCGAACCACAATTAACTGAAACAGAGGAGTTGCCATCCACTGTCAGAGATCTAGATAGTTCCCAAAGAATCCTTGATGTTGGTGCAGATGTGAACAACATACCCAGAGCTTCATAAGCATACCTTCCAGGTATGCAAAATGGAAGTGCCATTATTAAATCTTTATATGCGTATATCTTAGATGTCTGATATCTCTAAAACTTTGAGTCAGACAACACAATCATAAAGAACAAGAGGAGGTATTTTGGAGGGGAAGGAATCTGACTGTGCACTACATTTTTGTATGAGAACATTTTTAATCTACACTTGTGAAGGTGAGCTTTCTTTCCTTTCCTTTCCTCACATAGAGGTACATTGGGATTACAGTCTGCCAGCCCATGTGCACATGGTAAGCACCTATTTGGTTATTGGCATTACTGTCTAAATGGCAGATCCAAGTATATATGAGATTAAACTTTGCTTTGCTTTAGCATCTGTTAGGTTTTAGCATACCTTTCACATAAGAAGAAAATATATGACCAATTATATTCTCTATTTTTCTGTTTGTTGTGTTTATTGTTTGCTATCATAGTTGATCCTGAGAATGACACTGTAGAATTCCTACCACCTGATGTCAGGGTATCAGTAGCTTCTGTTGATGATGGTGGTGTTGACGAGACAAACTCTTGGGGTGCTGAGAGTCAGTCTGATACTGAGGTTATGGCTCCTTCATTCCCCTATCCATATTTCAGACACAGTCAATATACCTACTTATACTTGACATGTTTACTCTGATATAGGACAGGTTGAGGGTGACATCATTGATCAGGGTGGTGCTGTTAATCTGGTTGCTCTGCTAGTTGCTTCTCCCTGTAGCCATCATAGTTGTGGTGCCACTAAGGAAGGTTGGAAGGGGTGCTCAGAGGAAGCCTGCTGTTCACCCTTCTGATGCTGGTGTCTCATTAAGTGCCACCAGATATATGTGAAGGGCCACAGTGTAAGCACAGGTACATTCTAACAAGGCCTCAGAAGAGATAGTAAAACTTGTAAATGTTTTATATTCTGATGTGAGTGACTCCCTGAACTGTGGGGGCAACTCATTGGACAGGATTAATGAAACAATGGATTGGGCAGTGTCTCTGTTTGAACATCTGTTGGGTGACAGTGGCCAACCATGTGGCCACAATGCTGCTACATCTTCTGTTGTTAGCAGATATGGCCATGCATAATCCTACTCCTGTGGTGAAATTACATCAACTGCTCCATCAATTTTTGTAGTGTCCACATCCACACATGGTAGGCTACATGTTTGTGGTGCTGGATATAATTGTGAGGAGAGCTCATTCAGCAGACATTACTCACATTTAGGTAATTCCCCAACTTCTGGCCAAGATGGTGGAAGTAGCAGTGCAACTCCTGGCAGAGGTGGTTCTCATGGTCAGAGCGATGATGATGCACTGACTACTCTACTATGCACAGTTCACACTTGCCCGAGATACCTGGATATATTGCTAGCACAGTGCTTGATTCTGTTCATGCACACATACATAGACAGAAAAAAAATAATTTGCCTATACCACCTCACAGACATGCAAGCTATCTGAACAGCACTGTCAAGTGCTTTGCATCTATTGGCTATTGCTAGTTTGAGGGTGAGCCTCATTGTATCCTTGCTCAATGGAGTTGTGTGGCATACGGACCTGAAATTTTACCCCCATAAGCTTGACGCCTTCCTTGCAAAAAGCTGGGATGGAAGATCATAATGGAACTCATAAATGAAGACATTGGAGACCACCAGGCACCGGACCCTACACTTTGTTTGGTTGTCAGGGCAGAATCCCTCTCTTGAACTGATTTTTTTTTTTTCAAACAGTCACTAAGGCCATGAGGAGGGGGTAGGCAGTACCCTCACTTAGCCTACTAGCAAACCGTTACACACGGCCCACATACCCCCATCATGAAAAGCTCACCAGCTTAGATGTAAAGATGTACCATATGTCATGGGAACTCAGGGTAACTGGCTCACAGACAACTCCTCCAGAGAGGTCTCATAAAAATGGATAACTGGTGCCAGAGCCATGGCCTAGCTAAATGCCAAAAAATGATAGTCATATCCTTTGGGGAAAAAAAAGGTAACCCTACCACATACATAGTGGTAAATCCATTAAACACAAGAAAAGAATCAGGACCCTGGGGGGGACAGTTGACAGTAACTCTTCTTTTGACACATTGCCAAAAGTGGTTGGTTAGATGACCACTTCTACATTTACCTGATCATGAATGATTCACATCCAGATCAGGAGGTCATTGCACACCCCTGTACTCACTTATCAGATCAGAGATTGAGTTGATACAAGCCCCCCATTACCTTACCCGACACCTGCACCCTGCAGAAGACCCCCAGAAGTTCCTCACCAACCAAAAGGAGGAAGGGGGCTCAATACATTCATACGCTAGGACCACTGAAGAAAACTCACCTCTATCTCAGGATGCATACCAAGAGGTGATCTGTATCCTGATACAACATACAAGGCCATGTCAGCCGGAATTAATGGACATGCTCTCAACCAAAAAATCCAAATTCACCAGAGCCAAGAGAGAGACAGCCTAAATAGGACCAATATATAAATAGGATGATTCAGACAGAGGACAGATTCATCATGGAGACAGAGCTACAGAACAGAATCCCAATCCCAGTGAGGCAAGGCCAGAGTCCCGACTGACTCAAGAGAAGAGAAATCTTGAGACGAGAATCGGGAGATGACATCTCTATATCGGAATCATCTCTGTATCAACTGCTGACAGAGGCACAGCAAACATAATGGGTATAGTATTCTCATCCTAAAGGGTGCCACACACCTAAATGCCTAGGGCAAATGCCCTAGTATGAACCTATGAACCTATGAACCTATGAACCTATTCACATGGATATAATGTCACAGGGCTCCAGTGCATAACCTGCAACTTCCACTAGATGTCCTTCATGAATGTCACCCCTGGCAAACCTTGTATACAGCTGACAAGTGTGCCACATATGTGAGCCAAGGAAACTGCTTGGGTTACCTGCAAACATTGTAAGATAATCCCTTGGGCATTACAGACAACCTGACAATTTATGTAGTGGAACCTTTTCTGTTGATGTACCTTCTGTCCTATTCACTTCTGTCCTATCCATGCTTTTATTTCTATGTATGTGCAATCTATGGTCCCTAATACTTCAGGAAAGGGAACTACTGCATAGAATTCCTACACGGTTCTCTCCTGTGGGGGTGCATGGGAAACAGAAGTGAACCCTTGCATGTAGTAGTACTGCATTCAAAAACTGATGTAATATTCCAGAGGCTGATGTCTTTGACATGCCTACTATAGCCCCACTGGGTCTCTAGAAAGTACCAGTAGCTAGTATACATAATGCTATACATATATTTGTTCCCACTGGGATGTGCTATCCATGATTTTCCTGGGGCCTGTGCTGGTGGTGGCACAGGTTGCACATTTCTTCCAGCGTTTCTTGTTCACCCTGTATCTCACAGCAATTTCTGTGTGATCTAAACACCCTACGTCTCACCCAAAGTCTGACAGCAGCAGCAGCACCCTGATTTAAAACCATTAACAGCAACCCCTAATATATTTTTTTCTAAGCGAAGTCATGCTTGTATTCCAAAGAGTTTTGATGTACATGGCAAAAGCCTATGCTGGGTGTACGTGATTACATTATAGCTTCTTGAATATCTCTGCCATGCTTGACTGGTTAAGTGCTAATACACTGTTTAAGCTTTTATTATCATATTCTGCCATTTCCCTTTATTTGGTGGCTCTACATATCATGTAAAGCCATTGAATGAACACCAAATAGCATGCTATCATGTAGCTGTTAATGAATCCAGTCAGATGTGTTTACACCAGACATTCATTGTTTTGGTGAGAAGAATTGTGTTTTCTTTTATTTAAGAAAGTTAGTTTTCATTAAAAAAGTGAATTTTTGTTTCTGTATTCAGACATTCATTAATTAGATGCTTACAGAGCTGCTCCGAGAGGTACATACTGAAAGGTGTATTATATTCAATGCTAAGTGCAATAATGAACAGTGCAAGTGCAATAAATGAACTGTGCATGAGCAATAAGTGAACTGTGCAAATGCAATGAGTGAACTGTGCAAGTACAATAAATGAACTGTGCGAGTGCAATAAGTGAACTATGCAAGTGCAATACGTGAACTGTGACTTCTTCAGACCAAGAGACGGTACCCTCAAAGGATTAGCCATGACAGGCAGAGAGATTGTCTGTCACAGTGACAGTGACATGGGGTCAAAGGAAAGTTTATTATCAAAATAAATATCCTGGTCTCTTATGACCGAGTCACTGTTGAGGGGTGGGGTGTGTCATTTTGTGTGATATGATGTAGGAGTGCTTTCCCTAAGGTAACTATACTGCATTTGCTTTAAGGGTGATCTTATGATTAACACACCATGTATTAATCTAATTTAGTCCTTTCTGGAGAATCAAAATATCCAAAGGGGTTTTGACACTCACTTTATAGTAATCCACAAAATTTAGCAGCCATAGACCTTTGACTTATTTTATATATTTATTCATCTTTGTTTGATTCTCAGCTAGAGCGTCTTCTGTATGGAGGCATACGTGAATGGGGCGTGCCTTCGTTGAAGGTTGTGCATCAGGGCTGGTAACCCGGTACATCAAAATCCACTACCAATCATTTAGCGGACCGGAGTTCCGCTGTGGCGACCCCTAACTGGGAAAAAGCTGAAAGACACAAATTTGTCTTTGTTTACAGGGATGATATATTATCGATATATATATATATATATATATATATATATATATATATATATATATATATACTATATATATATATATATATATATATATATATATATATATATATATATATATATATATATATATATATATATATATATATATATATATATAGATATATACATATATACATACAATAAAATAAATAACATTATAAATAAATGATATCAGTAGGAATATAACACATAAGTAAGTCTACATGAGTGACAGAAAAAAATGACAATACCTTGTATAAACATCATTTAGAAATAGAGCATGTAAATAGCTTGCATGGGTATATATGGTGTTAATCATTCATTAGAAATAGACACAGGCTGCTTGGATATAGTAGAGACAGATATTACATTGCAAAAGACTTATTTATTTAACATCTGTTTACTGGGATAGTCCAACTTGGAATAAAGCCAATTTTTAGTAAAGACTTGTGGAGAAACACTCCAGACGCATGTCTTTATAATGTGGGATGAAATCAGAGCACAACCAATCGAATGCAGGGAGGAAATGCAGATTCCACAAAGAAGGCACACAAGCCAAGAATCGAACTGGAAAACCTCTTGCTGTGAGGCAACAGTACTACCACTGTGCTGTCCATGGTAAAGATACTGTAAAAATGTACTGATACAGTAAAGATACTGTAATATTACTTGTTCCTTTAATACCAGTGAAGTATATGAAAAAAAGCGGTGACCCAAAAAAAAAAGAGTTATGAGGGACATCATTAGTAACAGTTTTCTGATTAGTTAGTATCTCCTCCAAGTTTAACAGTCTGGGATCTGTCAGTGTACCAATTTGTTATTTCGCTGCATAGGTCTGGCCTAATGTTCATTCTGATACCTTTAAGTATAATACCTAAATGAGGGATGGTGTTAATGGTCTAGTCCAGGTCTGTATAAGGAGTATGAGAGTTTCACCAGCTGCATTTATTATACATGATATGATGGGGCTAAAATAAATGTGGATACTCTTCACAATTTGCTGTTGATTTAAATGCATGCTGTGTGCTGAACCCTGTATCATAAAACTATGCAGGCCACAGCAAAACTTTGTTCCACTTCTTAGTATCATACAGACGACTGAGAGTCAATGTCTGCTTTACATTCAGAGCTTCAACAGACCCTATTCTGTCAAACCTATTACACATTCAAATGTCCAGTGATATCATAGACAGCTGCTCAAAGAATCTCAATCTCTTTTGCAAAACAAATGGAGCATGTTGGAGGGATTGCTTTGTATCACAGAGAATACCTCTTCTATGGAACTGTCTTCCACTTGACATAAAGCAAATTATTTCACTTAGTCTGTTCACATGTAATCTGGATGAATGGATGGATAACTGCAAATTCATCGCAGGTTTAACAGTTCTGTCCTTCATGGATGGGGAAACAGGTAAATGTCCTAACTTATCCTTGCACCGTCCATCTCTTGGTTATTTATACACAAGATATAAGGGGTAATAGCTACCATGGTAATATAAGTCCCATCTTCTTAATGTTCTTACATATCAATAGCCTTATAAGTACCTATAAACTTATGAACTTATAACCATGATATTGATGAAGTAGTCACTACAATGGAAACAGGATTCCATAACTACACAAATACAGGTGTTTTAGGGTAATTAAGGCCTCAAGATCAGGCATTTTATTGTTTAGATTTCTAGCATTAAGCATTAGTACTTTGATGTTGTGCAAATTTGAATTCACTATGAGGGATCCTAATAAACTGAACTTTGTCTAAAAAAGGCACTATGGGGTAAGCCAGAGTTTCTTCCAGTATGTGGCAGAGGTGTGCTCATCCCTGGCATAATAGAGGGGACTACTCACCATTTGCCCCAATGCATTTAAATACTTGTCCCTCTTGAATGACACCAGTTAACTAATTACTGAGTACAGTTATAGTGCCTTTAAATTTAAGCATTGTTGTCAGTGAGGGTAGTATGCTCTCCAGTACAATGGCTTTTACCTTCTTCAGAGTCATGAATTGAAAACTTAGTTTTGTTTGTCTGCATTTCACTTATGGTATGGAGCACATAATATCATTCACCTCCATTTTTTATTTAGACTAAAGGATATTAAGCCTCTGTTGATATCATTAAATTTAATATCAATGAGGCAGCTAACTGCCATCCTGCCCTTGTCCATTTTAGGATATGCAGTATCTATAAGTCTTACAATGGAATCACTGATAACCAGGGTTTTAAAGTGGTTACACTGCAGACCTATGGGACCTTATGGGATCAGGCCTGCAGTTTGGATGATTCATACTAAAAGTAAGTACAGCTGTAGGTATGGGTACCATTACAGACATTATACTAGATGGCAAAGGACTGATAGGTCAGTGGATATCTAGGAAGCCTAAAAAGCTTAGGCAAAGATGTTTTAAACACCTCATCATATGTAAATTCAAAGGTTCATAAGTACTTACAAGGCTATTGATCTGTGAGGATCACAAGAAGTCTAACCTTACATCCCCTTTCCAGTTTTTTATCCCTTATATTATGTGTATGAATACCTCAAAGGTTGCAGATCGAATATGTTTGGACATTTACTTCTCTCCCATATTCATGGGGATATGAGGTATAATGTTATTGGTGCTGTTTACAGATATGAGTGACCAGAGGAACTTGCCTCCATCTTAAACAGATAACTGCATCTTTTGTAGGTAGAGTCAGTATGCGATAGAATTAATGGGTTATAAGAAAACATGAGGAAATTGTTCAAATATCTCAAAATGTCCTTGTGCCAATTGGCTGGTTAAAGATGAGGCAAGAGTAGGCTGGTACTCCAGAGTGACAGAGTGAGTGTTCTCTACCATACTGCTGCAATTGGTCTCAAACTGAAGCCAATGTTTAGCACATAAAATGCATGTATCACTTCAGTCATTCCATATGGAACCCTAGAGAGATTTTGCTATATTTACCAGTCAAAGAAAAGCACCCTTGGTCCAGCCAGAGGGAGGGGGATGGCTCATTGATGACTTC